>NC_092791.1:34522774-34544138 GCF_047496795.1 Chiloscyllium punctatum | reverse complement strand
AACAGAAAGCTCTAGGCTTAAGAAAACCCGTCCCTGGATAAATGGATCAGTGACTAGAGGGAGGGGGTGGGGGTGTGTAGATTGAAGGTGAGGGGGCAGCGGGTTTAGAGGAGTTGTGTTTTACACCCAGAGGCTGGTTGGAGGGGTCTGGAACCCACTCCCACGACTCCCCGGTCAGGGTCCACACCCCCCCCCACCCCCCCCCCCCACTCCCGGGCTCCTTCCCCTGCCACCGCAGGAATCCCAAAAAACCTGCACCCAAGTCTCTGTCCAAGATCCCAAAGGAGCATTCCACATCCCCATCGGAGATTCACCTGCATCTCCTGGAGTCAGAGAGACGTTACAGCAGGGAAACAGACCCTTCGGTCCAACCCGTCCGTGCTGACCTAGATATCCCAACCCGATCTCGTCCCCACCTGCCAGCACCCAGCCCATATCCCTCTAAACCCTCCCTATTCATATACCCATCCAAATGCCTCTTAAATGTTGTCATTGTACCAGCCCCCACCACATCCTCTGGCAGCTCCTCCCACACACACACCACCCTCTGGGGGAAAAAGTTACCCCTCGGTGCCCTTCCCCCTCTCACCTTAAACCTACCCCCCTTTAGTTCTGGGCTCCCCCCACCCCAGGGGGGGGAAAAGACCTTGTCTATTTACCCCCCCCCTCGTGATGTTATAAACCTCTATAAGGTCACCCCTCAGCCTCCGACGCTCCAGGGAAAACAGCCCCCAGCCTGTCCCAGCCTCTCCCTGTAGCTCAAACCCTCCAACATCCTTGTCAATCTTTTCCGAACCCCTTCCCCAACATCCTTCCTGGAGCAGGGAGACCGGGATTGAACACAATATTCCAACAGGGGCCCCCTAACCAATGTCCTGTACAGCCACAACACGACCCCCCCAACTCCTGTACTCAATACTCTGACCAATAAAGGGAAGCGTACCCAACGCCTCCTTCACTCTCCTATCGACCTGAGACTCCACTTTCAAGGAGCTATGAACCTGCTCTCCAAGGTCTCTTTGTTCAGCAACACTCCCCCAGGACCTTCCATTAAGTGGATAAGTCCTGCTAAGATTTGCTTTCCCAAAATGCAGCCCCTCGCATTGATCTGAATTAATGTCAGCTCATGTATCTGTTGCTCCCGATACGGTCTCCTCTACACTGGGGAGACTGGGCGCCTCCTAGCAGAGCGCTTTAGGGAACATCTCCGGGACACCCGCACCAATCAACCCCACCGCCCCGTGGCCCCAACATTTCAACTCCCCCTCTCACTCTGCCGAGGACATGGAGGTCCTGGGCCTCCTTCATCGCCGCTCCCTCACCACCCGACGCCTGGAGGAAGAACGCCTCATCTTCCGCCTCGGAACACTTCAACCCCAGGGGCATCAATGTGGACTTCAACAGCTTCCTCGTTTCCCCCTCCCCCCACTCCTCCAACCTCACACATTGTCCCAGTCCCAAGCCTCCAATTCAGCACCGCCCTCCAAGATCTGTCTCGTCACTACCCCCTCTGACCTACCACCTTCTCCCTCGCCTTCGTCCGCCCATCGCTTTCTCAGCTACCCCCACCCCTGCTCACCAGCCTCATTCTCCTACCCCTCGGAACGCTGCCTGACCCTCTGCGCATTCCCAGCCCCCCCCCCCCCCCCCCGCGCTCCAGACTGCGAAATCTCTTACCTGAGTGAAATGTGACTGGGAGGCGGGATGGGTGTGGGGGTTGGGGGAAAGGGGGAGGGGGGGGGGGCGCGAGTGCTGCTTTCATTAGCCGTGATGCAGTCCCAGCAAGATGGGGGCAGGCTGGAGGAGGTTACCAGGGAACGGAGATCCGGCCCGACGACAGACCTGGGATTGGTCCTGCTGCGTTCCGATACCGCAAAACCGGTCCGGTCCATGGCAGGCAAAGTGGGAGTCTTCTCTGTTCACCACCGACGCACCCCCCCCCCGCCTCTCCCCCCCCCCCCCCCCCACCACCCCCCTCACCGACCCCACCTCGAAATAAACAGAAAAAAAACCAAACCCCACCATGAACTCAAAATGGAAACAATCTCGCACAATCCAAAGACCTAGGTCCAACCGATCAGCCAGCAACATTCTGCAGACAACTGTGAGTCACTTGTGTAAGAAATCTTTACCTCGCACGACAGGCTACTGAGCTTCCGAATGACATTCCCCTTGCATATCCTGGTGTCCAATTGTGAGTTGGGACCTGTTTAATTTGGGAATGAGTGTACAAGCAATTTGGGGTTGAAGGGGGTAGAGACTAAATTGTCGGCTGCCTGCAGATGGTCGTTCCCTTTGCTGCTACTGGAGGAACATGTGGCTCACAATGAACACGTTATTCTCGTGGAGTTAGCGAATTTGGTCTGAGTTATTTTTGGCTGGAGAGACACAAAGGTAGGGACAAGGACACCACAAACACTCTGCAGAGAGTCAGACTCCCCCTCAGCACTGACCCTCCCTCAGCACTGACCCTCCCTCAGCACTGACCCTCCCACAGCACCCACTCCCTCAGCACCCACTCCCTCAGCATTGACCCTCCCACAGCACTGACCCTCCCACAGCACTGACCCTCCCTCAGCACCCACTCCCTCAGCACTGACCTCCCTCAGCACTGACCCTCCCTCAGCACTGACCCCTCCCCCACAGCACCCACTCCCTCAGCACTGACCCTCCCTCAGCACTGACCCTCCCACAGCACCCACTCCCTCAGCACTGACCCTCCCTCAGCACCCACTCCCTCAGCACTGACCCTCCCACAGCACTGACCCCTCCCTCAGCACTGACCCTCCCACAGCACTGACCCTCCCTCAGCACTGACCCTCCCTCAGCACTGACCCTCCCACAGCACCCACTCCCTCAGCACTGACCCTCCCACAGCACTCACTCCCTCAGCACTGACCCTCCCTCAGCACTGACCCTCCCTCGGTGCCTGTTTCCGTCCAGCCGGTGGCTGTGTTTAATCTCGGGGATGTTGGCGAATTGATTTGAGTGATGGTTGGTCTGCGACGGATGATTTGTTACCTTGAGAATGTAATTGTCATGTCAGTGAACACAATTTTTAAAATGTATTAAAAATTTCCACTTAAATAATTCCCCGGGGTTTGATGGATGGAGTCGCTGTAGCTGAGGGATATCGAATGTATATAATACTCCAACAATGACACCTTACCCCTGCTCACAGACCCCCCTTCCTCCCCTAGTCTGTCTCTCCTTCTCTCTATCTCTCTTGCATTCTCTCTGTCGGTCTCTGTGTCTGCCTCCATCTGTCTCTCTCTCTCTCTCTCTCTGTACCTAATTCGTTCTCTTTCTCCCTCTCTCTCTCTCTCTCTCTCACTCTGTCTTCCCCCATCTCTCTCACTGTGCATCACACTATTTCTCTTTGTGTGTGTGTCTCTCTCTCTCTCTCTCTGTCTCTCTCTCCCTCTCTCTCTCTCTCTATCCCTCTGTTTTTCTCTCTGTGTCTGTATCCCTCTTTCTGTCTCTCCCTCTGCATGTTAATTTCATTCTCTCTCTCTCTCTCTCCTCTCTGTCTCTCTGTCTCTCCCTCTCTGTCTTTCTCTCTGTCTCTGTCTCTGTCTCTCTGTGTCATTCTGTCTCTCCATCTCTCCTTTCTGTCTGTCTGTCTCCCCCCCTCTCTCTTTCCCTTTCTCTCTGTCTCTGTCCTTGTCTCTGTCTCTGTCTGACTTTCTCTCTTTCCCTCCCTCATTCTCTCTCTCCCTTTCCATTTCACTCTCCCTCTCTCTTTCCCTCTGTCTCTCAGTTTCTCTCTCTCTCTCTCATGCTCTCTTACACACTCACTCACGGGGGGGGGAAAAAATTGATTGAGAGAGACAGACAGACAGAGAGAGTGTGAAAATGAGAGAGGGAGTGAGAAATGGAGACAGAGATAGAGACAGATTGAGGGATAGAGAGAGAGAGAGAGAGGGCAAGAGAGACAGAGCGAATTAAAGAGATAATGAGAGACAGACAGAGAGAGAGTGAGATAGAGGGAGAGAGAAAAAAACGAGAGAGGGAGAGAGACAAGGGGAGAGTAGACAAATACAGAGAGAGACATAGACTGAGAGAGAGAAAGTGAGTGAGGGAGCGAGAGAGAGAGAGAGAGGGTGGCAGGGAAAGACAGAGAGAGAGAGAGATGGAAGGTGGGAGAGAGAGAGAGTGAGAGCAAGAGTGATAGAGAGACAGAGGGTGAATGAGAGACGTAAAGAGACAGAGAGAGAGAGAGAGAGAGGGTGGGAGAGTGAGAGAGAGAGACAGAGACAGAGACAGAGAGTGAGAGATAGAGAGACAGAGTGTGGGAGAGAGAGAGACAGAGTAAGTGTGAGAGTGAAAGACAGAGAGAGAGAGAAAGAGTGAGTGTGAGAGTGAGAGAGAGAGAAAGAGTGAGAGAGAGAGAGAGAGTGGCGGGGAAAGACAGAGAGAGAGAGATGGAAGGCGGGAGAGAGAGAGAGTGACAGTGAGAGCAAGAGTGACAGAGAGAGTGACAGAGAGACAGAGGGTAAATGAGAGACATAAAGAGACAGAGAGAGAGAGAGAGAGAGGGTGGGGACAGTGAGAGAGAGACAGACAGACAGAGAGAGAGTGAGAGTGAGAGATAGAGAGACAGAGAGTGTGTGTGCGTGTGAGAGAGAGCGAGCGAGAGAGACGGAGAGGATGAAAGAGAGAGAGAAAGGGAGAGTGAGGGAATCAATTGTTGAAGGGGAATGTTTGGGTCTGAAAACAAATTGACTGTTACCTGTGTCCTTTCCCATAACTTCATCACGGAATCGCATTAAAGAAAGTTAATCTCTCAGAGAAAATTGTGTTTCTTTGGCTGGAATTGTTTTTGAGATTAAAAGAAAATTGAACGCAGCAAGTGAAGCACAAAAAATCAATATAGCGAGAGTGAGAGAGAGAGAGAGAGAGAGAGTGAGGGAGGGAGAGAGAGACTGGGAACTGCTAACATTTTATACAATGTTCGCACTTTGTCAGAGTCTGACCAGGGGCCATGGGCTCAGCACGGTGTCAGGGAGACCGATCAGTGTCTCACACACACACACACACTCACAGTCACACACACTCACAGTCACACACACACACTCTCACACAGACACACACACACACACACACACACTCACAGTCACACTCACAGAGACACACACACAGACACACTCACACACACACACACACACAGAGACACACACACACAGACACACTCACACAGACACACTCACACAGACACACTGACACAGACACACACACACTCACACACTCGCACACACTCACACACACAGACACTCCACACACACTCACTCACACAGACACACTCACACAGACGCACACACTTACACTCACACAGACATACTCACACACACAGATAGACACACTCTCTCTCTCACACGCACACTCACTCACACACTCACTCACACACACACTCACACAAACACACACTCGCTCACTCACAAAAACACACCCAATCACACACAGACACACACACAGATAGACACACACTCTCTCACACACACACTCACACACACACTCACACACACACTCACTCACACATTCACACACACACTCACACACTCACAGACACACACTCACTCACACACACTCACACACACACACACACAATCACACACTCACACACACAGATACTCACACACTCACACACACTCACAGGCTACACTCACACACACACAGACTCACTCACACACACACACTCACACACACAGACACACACACACTCACACACACAGACACACACACTCTCACACACAAAAAGACACACACACTGTCTCACACACATTCACACACGCAATCACACACTCACACACACACACTCACATACTCAAACACACACACATACACACTCACACACACACACTCTCACACACACATACACTTTCTCTCATACACACTCAGACAGACACACATATAAACACACCCGCTCTCTCTACCACACACTTTATTTTGCACACAAACTCTCTCAAACACACACTCTCTCTCTCACACTCTCTCACACTCTCTCACACTCTCTCACACTCACACACACTCTCACACTCTCTCTCACACACACACTCTCACACTCACTCTCTCTCTCACACACACACTCACACACACACTCACACACATACACTCACACACACACGCACACTCACACACTCACAAACACACACACGCACACATACACCCAAACACACTCACACACACAGACACACACACACACACTCAAACACACACACAGGCGCACACACGCTTACACACACACACACTCACACTGACACACAGTCACATACTCACGCACACACATACACACACACACACCCACACACTCACACACTCAAACACACACTCAAACACACACGCTCACATACACACTCAAACACTCACATATACACACACTCACACACACAGGACACACACACTCACGCACACACAGACACTCATGCACACACACACGAACACGCACACACACACTCACACATGCACTCACTCACACACACACACACTCATACACACACACACTCACACACGCACTCACACACTCACACACACACACACACTCACACACACACACACTCACACACACATGCACATACATTCACACACACACACAATCACACACTCACACGCACACACTCTCACACAGACATACACACACACTCACACACACACATGCACACACAGACACACATACACACTCACACACACGCAGACACACACACAGACATACACAGACAAACACACACACACCACACTCACACACACTTCTCACACACAGGCAGACACACTCATGCACACACACATGCATCTTTCTCACACACACTCACACACACAGACACACACACACACACTCACACTCTCTCTCACACACACACACTCACACAGTCACATACTCACACACTCACACACACTCACACACACACACACTCACACACACACACACACACTCACACACTCACGCATACATACACAATCACACAAACACACACACTCACAAACATACACACAATCACAAACACACACACACACTCACACACACATGCGCACTCTTTCTCGGACACGGACACACACACTCACTCACACACACACACTCACAGACACTTTTTCACACACACACAATCACACACACAGACAGACACAACTCTCTCACACATACACACTCACACACGCACAGACACACACACAATCACACACACAGACACACACACTCACTCACTCTCACACACAGACACACACACTCACACACACTCACACAAACACTTTCTCTCTCTCTCACACACAGATACACACACTCTCTCTCACACATGCTCTCTCACACACACACTCTCACACTCACTCACTCTCACACACACTCCATCACACACACTCTCACACACACTCACACTCTATCTCTCACACACATACACTGTCTCTCTCACACTCTCACACTCACACTCTCTCACACACACTCTCACACTCTCTCTCACACACTATTTCACATATACACACATTCTCACACACACACTCTCTCACTCACACTCTCACTCACACTCTCACGCATACACACTCTCAAACACACACTCTCTCTCACACATACACTCTCAGTCTCTCACACACATACACACACACACTCTCATACACATACAGACCGACACACACACAAACACACTCGCTCTCTCTGACACACGCACACTTTATTTCGCACACACACTCTCTCGCACTCACTGTCTCTCACACACTCAGACTCACACTCTATATCTCACACACACACATTCTCTCACAGACACACTCTCACACACACTCTGTCTCTCACACACACACTCACACACACACACACAATCACACACTCAAACACACACTCACTCACACACTCACAGACACACACTCACACACACACTCACACACAATCACACAGACACACACACTCACAGACTACACTCACACACTCACACACACACTCACACAGACACACTCACACACTCAGACTCACACTCTATATCTCACACACACACATTCTCTCACAGACACACTCTCACACACACTCTGTCTCTCACACACACACTCATACTCTCACACACGCACTCACACACACACACACAATCACACACTCAAACACACACTCACTCACACACTCACAGGCTCACACTCACACACACAGATACTCAAACACACACACACAGGCTACACTCACACACACACATACACACTCACACACACAGACACACACACTCACACACACAAAAAGACACACACACTGTCTCACACACATTCACACACGCAATCACACACTCACACACACACTCACACACTCACACACACTCACACACACACTCACATACTCAAACACACACACATACACACATACACACACACACACACACACTCTCACACACACTCTCACTCTCACTCACACACACACACTCATACTCTCACACATGCACTCACACACACACTCACACACACACTCACACACACTCACACACACACTCACATACTCAAACACACACACATACACACTCACACACACACAAACTCTCACACACACACTCTCACTCTCACTCACACACACACTCTCATACTCTCACACACGCACTTACACACACACACACATACACTCTCAGTCTCACACACACACACTCTCTCACTCTCACTCACGCACACACTCTCTCTCACACACATACAGACAGACACACACACAAACACACTCGCTCTCTCTGACAAACACACACTTTATTTCGCACACACACCCTCTCTAACACTCTCACACACACTCTATCTACCATACACGCTCTCTCTCTCTCTGTCTCCCATACACATGCTCTCTCTCTGAGAGATACATGTCAGTGTACAGATATCTCCCTGAGAGAGAGAGGGGACTGAGAGACACCAGTCAGTGTACAGATATCTCCCTGAGAGAGAGAGGGGACTGAGAGACACCAGTCAGTGTGCAGATATCTCCCTGAGAGAGAGAGGGGACTGAGAGACTCCAGTTAGTGTACAGATATCTCCCTGAGAGAGAGGGGGGACTGAGAGACACCAGTCAGTGTACAGATATCTCCCTGAGAGAGACAGAGGACTGAGAGACACCAGTCAGTGTACAGATATCTCCCTGAGAGAGAGAGGGGACTGAGAGACTCCAGTTAGTGTACAGATATCTCCCTGAGAGAGAGAGGGGACTGAGAGACACCAGTCAGTGTACAGATATCTCCCTGAGAGAGAGAGAGGACTGAGAGACACCAGTCAGTGTACAGATATCTCCCTGAGAGAGAGCGAGGACTGAGAGACACCAGTCAGTGTACAGACATCTCCCTGAGAGAGAGAGGGGACTGAGAGACTCCAGTTAGTGTACAGATATCTCCCTGAGAGAGAGAGGGGACTGAGAGACACCAGTCAGTGTACAGATATCTCCCAGAGAGAGAGAGGGGACTGAGAGACACCAGTCAGTGTACAGATATCTCCCTGAGAGATAGAGAGGGGGGACTGAGAGACACCAGTCAGTGTACAGATATCTCCCTGAGAGAGAGAGGGGACTGAGAGACACCAGTCAGTGTACAGATATCTCCCTGAGAGAGAGAGGGGACTGAGAGACACCAGTCAGTGTACAGATATCTCCCTGAGAGAGAGAGGGGACTGAGAGACACCAGTCAGTGTACAGATATCTCCCTGAGAGAGAGAGAGAGGGGACTGAGAGACACCAGTCAGTGTACAGATATCTCCCTGAGTGAGGGGGGACTGAGAGACACCAGTCAGTGTACAGATATCTCCCTGAGAGAGAGAGGGGACTGAGAGACACCAGTCAGTGTACAGAGATCTCCCTGAGAGAGAGAGGGGGGACTGAGAGACACCAGTCAGTTTACAGATATCTCCCTGAGAGAGAGAGGGGACTGAGAGACACCAGTCAGTGTACAGATATCTCCCTGAGAGAGAGAGAGGGGACTGAGAGACACCAGTCTGTGTACAGATATCTCCCTGAGAGAGAGAGAGAGAGAGGGGACTGAGAGACACCAGTCAGTGTACAGATATGTCCCTGAGAGAGAGGGGGGACTCAGAGACACCAGTCAGTGTACAGATATCTCCCTGAGAGAGAGAGGGGACTGAGAGACACCAGTCAGTGTACAGATATCTCCCTGAGAGAGAGAGAGGACTGAGAGACACCAGTCAGTGTACGGATATGTCCCTGAGAGAGAGAGGGGACTCAGAGACACCAGTCAGTGTACAGATATCTCCCTGAGAGAGACAGAGGACTGAGAGACACCAGTCAGTGTACAGATATCTCCCTGAGAGAGAGAGGGGACTAAGAGACACCAGTCAGTGTACAGATATCTCCCTGAGAGAGAGAGAGGACTGAGAGACACCAGTCAGTGTACAGATATCTCCCTGAGAAAGGGGGGACTGAGAGACACCAGTCAGTGTACAGATATCTCCCTGAGAGAGAGAGGGGACTGAGAGACACCAGTCAGTGTACAGATATCTCCCTGAGAGAGAGAGAGGACTGAGAGACACCAGTCAGTGTACAGATATCTCCCTGAGAAAGGGGGGACTGAGAGACACCAGTCAGTGTACAGATATCTCCCTGAGAGAGAGAGGGGACTGAGAGACACCAGTCAGTGTACAGATATCTCCCTGAGAGAGAGAGGGGGGACTGAGAGACACCAGTCAGTGTACAGATATGTCCCTGAGAGAGAGGGGGGACTGAGAGACACCAGTCAGTGTACAGATATCTCCCTGAGAGAGAGAGGGGGGACTGAGAGACACCAGTCAGTGTACAGATATCTCCCTGAGAGAGGGGGGACTGAGAGACACCAGTCAGTGTACAGATATCTCCCTGAGAGAGAGAGAGGACTGAGAGACACCAGTCAGTGTACAGATATCTCCCTGAGAGAGAGAGAGGGGACTGAGAGTCACCAGTCAGTGTACAGATATCTCCCTGAGAGAGAGAGGGGGGACTGAGAGACACCAGTCAGTGTACAGATATCTCCCTGAGAGAGAGGGGGACTGAGAGACACCAGTCAGTGTACAGATATCTCCCTGAGAGAGAGAGAGAGGGGACTGAGAGACACCAGTCAGTGTACAGATATCTCTCTGAGAGAGAGAGGGGACTGAGAGACACCAGTCAGTGTACAGATATCTCCCTGAGAGAGAGAGGGGACTGAGAGACACCAGTCAGTGTACAGATATCTCCCAGAGAGAGAGAGGGGACTGAGAGACACCAGTCAGTGTACAGATATCTCCCTGAGAGAGAGAGGGGACTGAGAGACACCAGTCAGTGTACAGATATGTCCCTGAGAGAGAGAGGGGACTGAGAGACACCAGTCAGTGTACAGATATCTCCCTGAGAGAGAGAGGGGACTAAGAGACACCAGTCAGTGTACAGATATCTCCCTGAGAGAGAGAGAGAGGGGACTAAGAGACACCAGTCAGTGTACAGATATGTCCCTGAGAGAGGGGGGACTGAGAGACACCAGTCAGTGTACAGATATCTCCCTGAGAGAGAGAGGGGACTAAGAGACACCAGTCAGTGTACAGATATCTCCCTGAGAGAGAGAGGGGACTAAGAGACACCAGTCAGTGTACAGATATCTCCCTGAGAGAGAGAGGGGACTGAGAGACACCAGTCAGTGTACAGATATCTCCCTGAGAGAGAGAGAGAGGGGACTGAGAGACACCAGTCAGTGTACAGATATCTCCCTGAGAGAGAGAGAGAGGGGACTGAGAGACACCAGTCAGTGTACAGATATCTCCCTGAGAGAGAGAGGGGACTAAGAGACACCAGTCAGTGTACAGATATCTCCCTGAGAGAGAGAGAGAGGGGACTAAGAGACACCAGTCAGTGTACAGATATCTCCCTGAGAGAGAGAGGGGACTAAGAGACACCAGTCAGTGTACAGATATCTCCCTGAGAGAGAGAGGGGACTGAGAGACACCAGTCAGTGTACAGATATCTCCCTGAGAGAGAGAGAGGGGGGACTGAGAGACACCAGTCAGTGTACAGATATGTCCCTGAGAGAGAGGGGGGACTGAGAGACACCAGTCAGTGTACAGATATCTCCCTGAGAGAGAGAGAGGACTGAGAGACACCAGTCAGTGTACGGATATGTCCCTGAGAGAGAGAGGGGACTCAGAGACACCAGTCAGTGTACAGATATCTCCCTGAGAGAGAGCGAGGACTGAGAGACACCAGTCAGTGTACAGATATCTCCCTGAGAGAGAGAGGGGACTGAGAGACACCAGTCAGTGTACGGATATGTCCCTGAGAGAGAGAGGGGACTGAGAGACACCAGTCAGTGTACAGATATCTCCCTGAGAGAGAGAGAGGACTGAGAGACACCAGTCAGTGTACAGATATCTCCCTGAGAGAGAGAGGGGACTAAGAGACACCAGTCAGTGTACAGATATCTCCCTGAGAGAGAGAGAGGACTGAGAGACACCAGTCAGTGTACAGATATCTCCCTGAGAAAGGGGGGACTGAGAGACACCAGTCAGTGTACAGATATCTCCCTGAGAGAGAGAGAGGGGTCTGAGAGACACCAGTCAGTGTACAGATATCTCCCTGAGAGAGAGAGGGGGGACTGAGAGACACCAGTCAGTGTACAGATATCTCCCTGAGAGAGAGAGGGGACTGAGAGACACCAGTCAGTGTACAGATATCTCCCTGAGAGAGGGGGGACTGAGAGACACCAGTCAGTGTACAGACATCTGGAGGGTCTCTCAGGGGATATCGGGTCTAAGTTTGAGGAGGGGAGTGGCCGGGAGGGTGGGATAGAGGATACGGTATCCCAGAACTCGTTTGGGGTGATGGTGGTGAAGGGAAGGGGGGTTACAGCAATTTGCAAAGGTGAGGGGATGGGGGGAAAGGGACTCGAGGGGCAACCTTTTCCCCCAGAGGGTGGTGCGTGTGTGGGAGGAGCTGCCAGAGGAAGTGGTGGGGGCTGGGACAATGACAGCATTTAAAAGGCACCTGGATGGGGGACAGGAACAGGAAGGGTTTAGAGGGAGATGGGGCCGAGTGCTGGGGAATGGGGACTGGATTAGGTTAGGGGTATCTGGGTCAGCACGGACGGGACGGGCCAAAGGGTCTGTTTCTGTGCTGTAATACTCTCTGATTCTATATACCCTATCATCTTGAATACCCCCCCCCACCGCCCCACACACCCATGGGAAAATATGTCCACCATTTACCCCATCCACGCCCCCCTCGTGATTTTATAAACCTCTATAATGTCACCCCTCAGCCTCCGACGCTCCAGGGGGAAACAGCCCCCAGCCTCTCCCTGTGGCTCAAACCCCTTCACTTCCCCGGCAACACCCTGGTAAATCTCTTCCCCAACCCTCTCTGGGTTAATAATCCCCTTCCGTTAACGGGGTGACCAGAACTGGACAGACAGACGTCACCAACTTCCTGTACAACCCCAACGGAGAGGACCGAGCGATGGAGGCAGGCGTGCTAACCACCTTCACCAACCTCCTCCCCCATCCCCCACCTCCCCCACCCCCCCTCTACCCGTGATGCAAACTTCAAAGAGTTACGTTCCCCCCCCACCCCCCCCCCCCACCCCCCGAGCCCCGCGATGTCTGCGTTCTCCAGCGGTACCCAGGACACGACCGTTAACTGTGTAAGTTAATTGTTGGCCCTTGTTGGCCTTAATCAAGATGCATTACCTCGCGTTTCTCTGGATTAAACTTCATCCACCTCTCTTCAGCCCAATGAGCCAATGGATCCAGATCGCTTGGTCACCTGAGGTCACCTCCTTGGCCATCCACTGCTCCCTTATTAAAGAGGGAGCTTCACTTCCCAAGCTTGAGACGTTGACTCCTCGATTATTCGTTGAGCCGCCACGTCGCTCCCTCAGAGTGCTATCCAAACACCTCTGGTCAGGAACCTTCCAACCCGCGGAGGACTTGAAAGGGTTCGGAAAAGATTGACAAGGACGTTGGAGGGTCTGAGCTCCAGGGAGAGGCTGGGACAGGCCGGGGGCTGTTTTCCCTGGAGCGTCGGAGGCTGAGGGGTGACCTTATAGAGGTTTATAACGTCACGAGGGGGGGCGTGGGTAGGGTAAATAGACAAGGTCTTTTCCCCCCTGGGGTCGGGGAGTCCAGAACTAGAGGGGCACAGATTTAGGGTGAGAGGGGAAAGATATAAAAGAGACCTAAGGGGCAACCTTTTCCCCCAGAGGGTGGTACGTGTATGTAATGAGCTGCCAGAGGATGTGGTGGAGGCTGGTACAATTACAACATTTAAGAGGCATTTGGATGGGTATATGAATAGGGAGGGTTTGGAGGGATATGGGCCGGCTGCTGGCAGGTGGGGACTAGATTGGGTTGGGACATCTGGGTCAGCATGGACGGGTCGGACCGAAGGGTCTGTTTCCACGCTGTACATCTTCTTAACAATCCTGAACAATAGCTCTCTCTCTCTCTCTCTCAAGAAGGAGAAAGCGAGGACTGCAGATGCTGGGGATCAGAGCTTAAAAATGCGTTGCTGGAAAAGCGCAGCAGGTCAGGCAGCGTCCAAGGAGCAGGAGAATCGACGTTTCGAGCCAGATATCCCTAAGGAATCCTGAAGAAGGGCCGATGCCCGAAACGTCGATTCTCCTGCTCCTTGGATGCTGCCAGACCTGCTGCACCCTCTCTCACGAAGTACCGTTGTAGACATTGGGTTTCCGTGTGGCCCTCTGTCAGCTGTAGACCCGAACACAAAGAGAGCCACTACAGAACTCAATCCGGATGTCGGTTAGCTCGCCGAGCTGGCAGGTTCACTTCGGACGTTTCGTCAGCACGCTGGGGTAGCATTTTCAGTGAGCCTCCTGACAAAGCAGTGCTGATGTTTCCTTGCTGGGCCAAAGTAACCCAAACGCATAAACAGAAAGCGGGAACCATCAGCGGTGCTTCGTCCAGAGGCTCGTTGAAGATGCGACCGAGCGCGGTGACGAAACGTCTGAAACGACCCTCCCAGCTCAGCGAGCAAAAAACAACACCTCAAGGACTCGCTGGAACTTGGCCTATCCAAACGAGACTTAATGACGCTGTTCCGAAAATACACAAACCCCCCCCCCCCCCCACCTTAAACACAGAGCAAAACCCAAACAGAATGTTAGACGGACCGACAGAGGGAGGGTTCGGCTCCACCGCTGAACGGACCCAAGAAAGACGCCAGCTCTCAGGGCTGGCCTCCTCCACCCAGCCCCCTCCCCCCCCCCTCCCCCCACCCCACCCCACCCCCCCACACCACCCCACCCCACCCCACCCCCCCGCACCACCCCCCCCCCGCTTCGTTATCCAGGACACTATTAAAATGTGAAAGCTGTGGTCTAATGTCAGTGTCCGCGTGAACAAAAATACCTTTCAGTGAACCCCCCCCCCCCTTTCATCTGTGTCCCAGACCCAGCCAGTTCGGAGCCCGGACGGATTTATCACCTCGTTCTGAGAAAAAAAAACCCAAAGACACAAGGTCCTTCAGGAAGGGACCGGCTCTCTGACACCAGACTCCATCCTCTAATTCTGACTAGACCTCTCTAATTCTCGCTCTAACTCTCTCCTTCTCCTCTCTCTCTCTCTCTCTCTCCCTCTCCCCTCTCTCTTTCTCTCTTTAACTCTCTCTCTGTCTCTCCCTCTTTCTCTGTGTGTGTGTCTCTCTCTCCCCTCTCTCTCTCTATCACTCTCTGTCTCTCTCTCTCTCTCTCTCAGATTCTCTCCCTCTCCTCTCTCTCTAACACTTTCTCTAACTCTGTCTCTCTCCTCCCTCTCTCTCTAAATCTCTCTCTCTTTCTCTGTGTGTGTCTCTCTCTCTCCCCCCCCTTTTTCTCTGTGTGTGTGTCTCTCTCTCCCCCCTCTCTTTCTCTCTCTCTCTCTCTCTTTCTCTCTTTCTCCCACCCTCTCTCTAACTCTCTCTCTCTTTAATTCTCTCTAACTCTGTTTCTAACTCTCTCCCTGTCTCTCCTCTCTCTAGGTCTCTCTCTCCCGTCTCTTTCGTTCTCTTTCTCTCTCTCTCTAACTCTCTTTCTAACTCTCTCTTTCTCTAACTCTCTCTAACTCTGTCTCTCTCCTCTCTCTCTCTTTCTTTGTCTCTTTCTCTCTCTGTCTCTCTCTCTCCCTCTCTAACTCTCTCTAACTCTCTGTCTCTCTCTCTCTAACTCTCTCTCTATCTCTCTAACGCTCTCTCTCTCACTTTCGCTCTCTCCCTCTCTCTTTCTCTCTATCTCTCTCTCTCCCTCTAACTCTCTCTGTCTCTGTTTCTCCCTCTCTCGCTCCCTCTCTGTCTGTGTGTGTGTGTGTGTCTCTCTCTCTAACTGTCTCTCTATCTCTCTAACGCTCTCTCTCTCTCACTCTTTTTCTCTCTCTCTCTCTCTCACTTTCTCTCTCCCTCTCTCTTTCTCTCTCTAACTGTCTCTCTTTGTCTTTCTAACTATCTCTCTAACTCTCCCTCTTTTTCTCTCTCTCTCTCCCCTCTCTCTCTTTCTTTCTCTCTCTCTTTCTCTTTCCCTCTCTCTCTAACTCTCACTCTCTCTCTCTCTCTCTTTTGCCTTCTCTCCAGCTCTCACTCTCTCTGTCTCTGTTTCTCTCTCTCTTGCTCCCTCTCTGTCTCTGTGTGTGTGTCTCTCTCTCTCTATCTCTATCTCTCTCTCTCCCTCTAACTCTCTCTCTCTGTCTCTGTCTCTCTCTCGCTCTCTGTCGATCTCTCTATCTCTCTCTATCCCTCTAACTCTCTCTCTCTGTCTCTCTCTCTCTCGCTCTCTGTCGATCTCTCTATCTCTCTCTCTCCCTCTAACTCTCTCTCTCTGTCTCTGTCTCTCTCTCGCTCTCTGTCGATCTCTCTATCTCTCTCTCTCCCTCGAACTCTCTCTCTCTGTCTCTCTCTCTCTCGCTCTCTCTCTCTCTCTCTATCTCTCTATCTCTCTCTCTCTCTCTTTCTCTCTCTCCCCCCACCCAGGCTGTTTTCAAAACAGATCACCATTTTCTGTTTGACCATTCCTGGGGTGTGGATATATCCCCAGCTTTGAAGGACTGTCCCTAACTCTGCAGAGACTGTAATCCAGTGCCGAGCACTTGGCTCAGTGTGACGTGGAGTCGAGTCTCAGACTGGATAAGGACCAGGTACACTTCTCTTCGAAGAAACCTCCTCTACCCCCAACAATCTGCAGGGGGATACCTTCGTGAAATCTTCTGGCCAGATGCAGTTCTTCGATGATCAGACCACGTTCAGCTTCATTCGCACCTCCCTCAGGCACTGAAGCTGTCCAGCCCCAAACGCAGCAAGACCCGGCCAATATCCAAGCTTGGTCAGACGAGGGGAAAGTAACATTCACGGTCCCACAAACGCCAGGCTATGACCGCCTCCAACGAGACAGAGAATCTAACAATCGCCCCCTTGATGTTCAATGGCCTTAGCGTCACTGAATCCACTTCCCCCCCACTATCAACATCCTGGGGGTTACCGTCTCCAATGGGAGAGAGAATCGAACCATCGCCCCCTTGATGTTCAATGGTGTTACCGTCACTGAATCCCCCTTCCCCCCCACTATCAACATCCTGGGGGTTACCGTCTCCAACGAGAGAGAGAGAGAATCTAACCATCGCCCCCTTGACGTTCAATGGTGTTACCGTCACTGAATCCCCCTTCCCCCCCACTATCAACATCCTGGGGGTTACCGTCTCCAATGAGAGAGAGAGAGAATCTAACCATCGCCCCCTTGATGTTCAATGGCGTTACCGTCACTGAATCCCCCTTCCCCCCCACTATCAACATCCTGGGGGTTACCGTCTCCAACGAGAGAGAGAGAGAGAATCTAACCATCGCCCCCTTGATGTTCAATGGCGTTACCGTCACTGAATCCCCCTTCCCCCCACGATCAACATCCTGGGGGTTACCGTTGAGTAGAAACTGAACTGGGACCCAGCCCCATATCAATCCTGTGGCTCCAGGAGCAGGTCAGAGGCTGGGAATCCTGCAGCGAGTAACTCCCCACCTCACTCTTTGTCTTGTTCTATCACTGTCTCATCTGGCCCTTTGCCAGTCACTCTCTGCCCTTCTGCCTCTGTCTGTCTGTCTGTCTCTGTCTGTCTCTCTCTCTGTCTGTCTGTCTGTCTCTCTCTCTCTCTCTGTCTCTCTCTCTCTCTCACTCTCTGTCCCTCTCTCTCTCATTCTCTCTCTCACATTCTTTGGCACCTCTGTAACTCTTTTACAGTGTTTTTACATTGTTTACAGTGACTCAGGGGTCAGCACCAGTGTCTCACGGCGCCAGTGACCAGGGTTCAATCCCACCCTCGGGCGACTCTCTGTGTGTAGTTTGCACGTTCTCCCCTCCCCGTGTCTGTGTGGGTTTCCTCCGGTCCGAGGCAGGGCAGGTTAGAGGGAATTGGCCGTGCTAAATTGTCCCATAATGCCCAGGGATGTGCAGGTTAGGGTGGGGATTGGCCGTGCTAAACTGTCCCCGTAGTGCCCAGGGATGTGCAGGTTAGGGTGGGATTGGCCGTGCTAAATTGTCCCCGTAGTGTCCAGGGATGTACAGGTTAGGGTGGGATTGGCCGTGCTAAACTGTCCCCGTAGTGCCCAGGGATGTGCAGGTTGGGGTGGGATTGGCCGTGCTAAATTGTCCCCGTAGTGCCCAGGGATGTACAGGTTAGGGTGGGATTGGCCGTGCTAAATTGTCCCGTAGTTCCCAGGGATGTGCAGGTTAGGGTGGGATTGTCCGTGCTAAATTGTCCCGTAGTGCCCAGGGATGTGCAGGTTAGGGTGGGATTGGCAGTGCTAAATTGTCCCCGTAGTGCCCAGGGATGTGCAGGTTGGGGTGGGATTGGCCGTGCTAAATTGTCCCCGTAGTGCCCAGGGATGTGCAGGTTAGGGTGGGGATTGGCCATGCTAAATTGTCCCATAGTGCCCAAGGATGTACAGGTTAGGGTGGATTGGCCGTGCTAAATTGTCCCCGTAGTGCCCAGGGATGTGCAGGTTAGGGTGGGATTGGCCGTGCTAAATTGTCCCCGTAGTGCCCAGGGATGTGCAGGTTAGGGTGGGGATTGGCCATGCTAAATTGTCCCATAGTGCCCAGGGATGTACAGGTTAGGGTGGGATTGGCCGTGCTAAATTGTCCCGTAGTGCCCAGGGATGTGCAGGTTAGGGTGGGGATTGGCCGTGCTAAATTGTCCCCGTAGTGCCCAGGGATGTGCGGGTTAGGGTGGGATTGGCCGTGCTAAATTGTCCCGTAGTGCCCAGGGATGTGCAGGTTAGGGTGGGGATTGGCCGTGCTAAATTGTCCCCGTAGTGCCCAGGGATGTGCAGGTTAGGGTGGGATTGGCCGTGCTAAATTGTCCCCGTAGTGCCCAGGGATGTGCGGGTTAGGGTGGGATTGGCCGTGCTAAATTGTCCCGTAGTGCCCAGGGATGTGCAGGTTAGGGTGGGATTGGCCATGCTAAATTGTCCCAGTAGTGCCCAGGGATGTACAGGTTAGGGTGGGATTGACCGTGCTAAATTGTCCCATAGTGCCCAGGGATGTACAGGTTAGGGTGGGATTGGCCGTGCTAAATTGTCCCAGTAGTGCCCAGGGATGTGCAGGTTAGGGTGGGATTGGCCATGCTAAATTGTCCCCGTAGTGCCCAGGGATGTGCAGGTTAGGGTGGGATTGGCCGTGCTAAATTGTCCCCATGGTGCCCAGGGATGTGCAGGTTAGGGTGGGATTGGCCATGCTAAATTGTCCCCGTAGTGCCCAGGGATGTACAGGTTAGGGTGGGATCGGCCGTGCTAAATTGTCCCCGTAGTGCCCAGGGATGTACAGGTTAGGGTGGATTGGCCCTGCTAAATTGTCCCCGTAGTTCCCAGGGATGTGCAGGTTAGGGTGGGATTGGCCGTGCTAAATTGTCCCAGTAGTGCCCAGAGATGTGCAGGTTAGGGTGGGATTGGCCGTGCTAAATTGTCCCCGTAGTGCCCAGGGATGTACAGGTTAGGATGGGATTGGCCCTGCTAAATTGTCCCCGTAGTTCCCAGGGATGTGCAGGTTAGGGTGGGATTGGCCGTGCTAAATTGTCCCCGTAGTGCCCAGGGATGTACAGATTAGGATGGGATTGGCCGTGCTAAATTGTCCCGTAGTGCCCAGGGATGTGCAGGTTAGGGTGGGATTGGCCGTGCTAAATTGTCCCCATGGTGCCCAGGGATGTGTAGGTTAGGGTGGGATTGGCTGTGCTAAATTGTCCCCATAGTGCCCAGGGATGTACAGGTTAGGGTGAATTGGCCGTGCTAAATTATCCCCGTAGTGCCCAGGGATGTACAGGTTAGGGTGGGATTGGCTGTGCTAAATTATCCCCATAGTGCCCAGGGATATACAGGTTAGGGTGGGATTGGCCCTGCTAAATTGTCCCCGTAGTTCCCAGGGATGTACAGGTTAGGGTGGATTGGCCGTGCTAAATTGTCCCCATAGTGCCCAGGGATGTACAGGTTAGGGTGGATTGGCCGTGCTAAATTATCCCCGTAGTGCCCAGGGATGTACAGGTTAGGGTGGGATTGGCTGTGCTAAATTATCCCCATAGTGCCCAGGGATATACAGGTTAGGGTGGGATTGGCCCTGCTAAATTGTCCCCGTAGTTCCCAGGGATGTACAGGTTAGGGTGGATTGGCCGTGCTAAATTGTCCCCATGGCGCCCAGGGATGTGTAGGTTAGGGTGGGATTGGCTGTGCTAAATTATCCCCGTAGTGCCCAGGGATGTGCAGGTGAGGGTGGGATTGGCCGTGCTAAATTGTCCCGTAGTGCCCAGGGATGTGCAGGTTAGGGTGGGATTGGCCGTGCTAAATTGTCCCGTAGTGCCCAGGGATGTGCAGGTTAGGGTGGGATTGGCCGTGCTAAATTGTCCCCGTAGTGCCCAGGGATGTACAGGTTAGGGTGGGATTGGCCGTGCTAAATTATCCCCGTAGTGCCCAGGGATGTACAGGTTAGGGTGGGATTGACCGTGCTAAATTGTCCCGTAGTGCCCAGGGATGTGCAGGTTAGGGTGGGATTGGCCGTGCTAAATTGTCCCCGTAGTGCCCAGGGATGTGCAGGTTAGGGTGGGATTGGCCGTGCTAAATTGTCCCCATAGTGTCCAGGGATGTGCAGGTTAGGGTGGGATTGGCCATGCTAAATTGTCCCAGTAGTGTCCAGGGATGTGCAGGTTAGGGTGGGATTGGCCGTGCTAAATTGTCCCCATAGTGCCCAGGGATGTGCAGGTTAGGGTGGGATTGGCCGTGCTAAATTGTCCCGTAGTGTCCAGGGATGTGCAGGTTAGGGTCGGATTGGCCGTGCTAAATTGTCCCATAGTGCCCAGGGATGTGCAGGTTAGGGTGGGATTGGCCGTGCTAAATTGTCCCTGTAGTGCCAGGGATGTGCGGGTTAGGGTGGGATTGGCCGTGCTAAATTGTCCCGTAGTGCCCAGGGATGTGCAGGTT
>NC_092791.1:34512774-34517774 GCF_047496795.1 Chiloscyllium punctatum | reverse complement strand
CGGCCCCATCTCCCTCTAAACCCTTCTGTTCCTGTCCCCCATCCAGATGCCTTTTAAATGCTGTCATTGTACCAGCCCCCCACCACTTCCTCTGGCAGCTCCTCCCACACACGCACCACCCTCTGGGGGAAAAAGTTGCCCCTCGGGTCCCTTCCCCCCCTCTCACCTTAAACCTACCCCCCTCTAGTTCTGGACTCCCCCCACCCCAGGGGGGGAAAGACCTTGTCTATTTACCCCCACCCTCGTGATTTTATAACCCTCTATAAGGTCACCCCTCAGCCTCCGACGCTCCAGGGAAAACAGCCCCCAGCCTGTCCCAGCCTCTCCCTGTAGCTCAAACCCTCCAACATCCTTGTCAATCTTTTCCGAACCCCTTCCACAACATCCTTCCTGTCGCAGGGAGACCGGGATTGAGCACAATATTCCAACAGGGGCCCCCTAACCCAATGTCCTGTACAGCCACAACATGACCCTCCCCAACTCTTGTACTCAATACTCTGACCAATAAAGGGAAGCATACCCAACGCCTTCCTCACTCTCCTATCGACCTGAGGACTCCACTTTCAAGGAGCTATGAACCTACACTCCAAGGTCTCTTTGTTCAGCAACACTCCCCCAGGACCTGACCATTAAGTGTAGAAGTCCTGCTAAGACTTGCCTTTCCAAACTCTGGGGACATTTTGGAATTCCTGGTGCAGTGATAGAGAGAGAGAGAGAAGGAGAGGAAGAGAGAGAGAGAGGAGACAGAGAGAGAGAGAGAGAGGGAGAGAGAGAGGGAGAAAGAGAGAGAGAGAAAGGAGAGAGAGAGAGAGGAGGGAGAAAGGGAGAGGGAGAGAGAGAGAGGGAGATGTGTGTGTGTGCGTGTGTGTGTGTGTGTGCGTGCGTGTGTGTGTGTGTGCGTGTGTGTGTGCGTGTGAGTGTGTATGTGTGTGTGTGAGTGTGTATGTGTGTGTGTGTGCGTGTGTGTGTGCGTGTGAGTGTGCATGTGTGTGTGTGTGTCTGTGTGTGTGCGTGTGTGTGTGCGTGTGAGTGTGTATGTGTGTGTGTGTCTGTGTGTGCGTGTGTGTGTGCGTGTGTGTGTGTATGTGTGTGTGTGAGCGTGTGTGCGTGCGTGTGTGTGTGTGTGTGTGTGCGTGCGTGTGTGTGTGTGCGTGTGTGTGTATGTGTGTGTGTGAGTGTGTATGTGTGTGTGTGTGTGCGTGTGTGTGTGCGTGTGAGTGTGCATGTGTGTGTGTGTGTGTGTCTGTGTGTGTGCGTGTGAGTGTGTGTGTGTGTGTGTGTGTGTGTGTGTGTATGGGGAGCAAGGAACTGGAAGGATGCTCTTGTGTCCTTGTGAGTGTAGCAAGGGAATACAGGAGGGATCCAACACCGGGGTTGAGTGTCTGCGAAGGATGTTGCTGGGAAACAAAGGGTGAGCTATTTAATTTTGTTGTATCAATGTTTCGATAGGGTCTTTCTAGATTGACCGTCAGGGGGATAGATTTGAGTTCCTGTTTTTAAAGTGAATTGGCTGTGGCGTGTCACAGCGTTGAGTGAATGAGCTGAGAAATGAAAACATTGCGACAACGGAAACTTTATGATCTATCAAGCCAGCTCCCCCCCCCACTTCTGTCTGGGAACAGACTTGTCCAGTGTATAGCAGCACCTGGGGTCTGAAACAGTCTGAATACAGGCAGATAGAAGGAGAGAGAGAGAGAGAGAGGGAGAGTGGGAAAGAAACTGAGAGAGCGAGAGACAGAGAGAGAGAGACAGAGAGAGAGAGAGACAGAGAGAGAGAGAGAGACGGAGAGAAATTTACATGGACAGAGAGACAGAGAGAGAAGAAAAAACAGAGAGAGAGAGGACAGAGAGAGAGAGAGAGGGGGATAGAGATGGAGACAGAGACATAGAGACAGCAAGAGAGAGAGAGAGAGAGAGAGGGAGAGACAGAGACAGAGAGAGAGAGAGAGACCAGAGACAGGAGAGAGAGAGAGAGAGAGAGGGAGAGACAGAGAGAGAGAGAGAGACAGAGGGAGAGACAGAGACAGAGAGAGAGAGAATGACAGAGAGAGAGACAATGACAGAGAGAGACAGGCGGAGAGAGACTGAGAGCTGGGAAGTGATTTTGGGGGGTTGAAGGTGAGGGTTATTGGTGCTGTAGTAGAGTGAACAAGGACAGAGTGTGATGGATGAGACAGTTCAGAGCTGGAAGGCTCTCTAAGAGTCCAATTATCATGCAGCAGATTTCAGCACAGGCAATATAAATCTGCAGGAGGTACTCTCAAAGATCCAGTAAGAGTACATTTCATCATCTGTGTGTGTGGGGGGGGGGGGGTGTGAGGTGTGTGGGTGTGTGTGGGGGTGTGTGGGGGTGTATGTGGGGGTGTGTATGTGGGTGTGTGGGGGTGTGTGGGGGTGTGGGTGTGTGTGTGTGAGAGTGTGTGTGTGGGTGTGTGTATGTGGGGGTGTGTGTGGGTGTGTGTGGGTGTGGTGGTGTGTGTGTGGGTGTGTGTGTGGGTGTGTATGTGAGTGTGTCAGCGTGTGTGAGAGTGTGTGTGTGGGGTGAGTGGGTGTGTGTGAGCGCACGTGTGTGAGTGAGTGTGTGTGTGGGTGTGTGTGAGTGTGGGTGTGTGTGGTGTGTGCCAGTGTGTGTGAGTGTGTGTGTGTGTGTTTGTGAGTGTGTGTGTGTGAGTGAGTGTGTGTGAGTGTGTGTGTGAGTGAGTGTGTGTGTGTGAGTGTGTGTGTGTGTGAGTGTGTGTGTGTGTGAGTGTGTGTGTGTCTGTGTGGGTGTGTTTGAGGGTGTGTGGTGTGTGTCAGTGTGTGTGAGTGTGGGTGTGTGTGTGTGTGTGAGTGAGTGTGTGTGAGTGTGGGTGTGTTTGAGGGTGTGTGAGTGTGGGTGCGTATGTGTGTGTGTCTGTGTGGGTGGGTGTGTGTGTGTCTGTGTGGGTGTGTTTGAGGGTGTGTGTGTGTCTGTGTCTGTGTGTGTGTGAGGGTGTGTGAGTGTGGGTGCGTATGTGTGTGTGTCTGTGTGGGTGGGTGTGTGTGTGTCTGTGTGGGTGTGTTTGAGGGTGTGTGTGTGTCTGTGTCTGTGTGTGTGAGGGTGTGTGAGTGTGGGTGCGTATGTGTGTGTGTCTGTGTGGGTGCGTGTGTGTGTCTGGTGTGTGTGTGTTTGAGGGTGTGTGTGTGTCCTGTGTGTGAGTGAGTGCGTGTGTGTGTGTGTCTGTGTGTGTGTGTCTGTGTGTGTGTGAGCGGGAGAGAGGGGGAGAGGGGGGAGAGAGAGAGAGCGGGAGGGAGGAAGAGATGGAGGGGGAGAGAGAGAGAGAGAGAGAAACAGGGAGTGTGTGTGCGAGAGAGAGAGTGAGAGAGAGAGTGGGAGGGGGGAGAGAGAGTGGGAGAGGGGGGAGAGAGGAGGGGGGGGGGGAGAGGGGGAGAGGGAGGAAGGGATGAAGGGGGAGGAGAGTGAGAAACAGAGAGAGTATGAGTGTGTGTGTGTGTATGTGAGAGTGAGAGGGACAGAGAGAGAGAGGGAAAGAGAGAGAGTGAGAGCGGGACAGAGAGAGAGAGAGAGAGAGAGACAGAGAGGAATGGGACAGAGAGAGAGGGAAAGAGAGAGAGAGGGAAAGGGGGGGACCTCCCGACTCCTGTACTCAATACACTGACCAATAAAGGGAAGCGTACCCAACGCCTCCTTCACTCTCCTATCGACCTGAGACTCCACTTTCAGGAGCTATGAACCTGCACCTCCAAGGTCTCTTGGTTCAGCAACACTCCCCAGGACCTTCCCATTAAGTGTATAAGTCCCTGCTAAGATTTACTTTCCCAAAATGCTGCCCCTCACATTGATCTGAATTAAACTCCATCTGCCACTCCTCAGCCCACCTGGTCAAGAGAGAGAGAAAAGGAGTGTGTGTGTGTGTGTGTGTGAGAGAGAGAGAGAGAGAGAGAGAGACAGTGAGAGGGAAAGAGAGAGACAGTGACAGAGAGATGAGAAGGATGGAGTGAGAGAGAGATGAGAGAGACAGAGGGAGGGAAAGCAAGAGGACAGAAAAGAAGTGAGTGTGTGAGAGGAGAGAGACAGATAGAGGTACAGAGAGAGAGAGATAGAGGGATAGAGAGAGAGAGAGAGACAAATAGAGGTATATAGAGAGAGAGAGGATAGAGGGATAGAGAGAGAGAGACAGATAGAGATATATATAGAGAGAGATAGAGATATAGAGAGAGAGAGCGACAGATAAAGGTATAGAGAGAGAGAGAGACAGACAGATAGAGGTATAGAGAGAGACAGATAGAGGTATAGAGAGAGAGACAGACAGATAGAGGTATAGAGAGAGACAGATAAAGGTATAGAGAGAGAGAGAGACAGATAGAGGTATAGAGAGAGACAGATAGAGGTATAGAGAGAGAGAGAGAGGTATAGAGAGAGAGAGAGACAGATAGAGGTATAGAGAGAGACAGATAGAGGTATAGAGAGAGAGACAGACAGATAGAGGTATAGAGAGAGACAGATAGAGGTATAGAGAGAGAGAGAGACAGATAGAGGTATATACATAGAGAGAGAGAGATAGAGGTATAGGAGAGAGAGAGAGAGAGATAGAGGTATTGAGAGAGAGGTATAGAGAGAGAGGAGAGAGAGAGAGATAGAGGTATAGAGAGAGACAGATAGAGGTATAGAGAGAGAGACAGACAGATAGAGGTATATACATAGAGAGAGAGAGAGATAGAGGTATAGAGAGAGAGAGAGACAGATAGAGGTACAGAGAGAGAGAGAGAGAGAGGTATAGAGAGAGAGAGACAGATAGAGGTATAGAGAGAGAGAGAGAGGTATAGAGAGAGAGAGAGAGACAGATAGAGGTATAGAGAGAGAGAGAGAGGTATAGAGAGAGAGAGATAGAGGTATAGAGAGAGAGAGAGACAGATAGAGGTATAGAGAGAGAGAGAGATAGATAGAGGTATAGAGAGAGAGAGAGAGGTATAGAGAGAGAGAGATAGAGGTATAGAGAGAGAGAGAGACAGATAGAGGT
>NC_092791.1:34505948-34512674 GCF_047496795.1 Chiloscyllium punctatum | reverse complement strand
AGAGAGGGGGAGAGTGAGGGAGGGAAGGAGAGGTAGGGAGAGGGAGAGAGTGAGTGAGTGAGGGAGGGAAGGAGAGGGAGAGGGAGAGGAGAGGGAGGGGGAGAGGGAGGGGGAGGGAGAGGGAGAGGGAGAGAGAGAGGGGAGGGAAGGAGAGGGAGGGAAGGAGAGGGAGAGGGAAGGAGAGGGAGAGGGAGAGAGAGAGGGAGAGAGTGAGGGAGGGAGAGGGAGAGGGGGAGAGGGAGAGGGAGAGAGAGGGGGGAAGGAGAGGGAGAGGAAGGAGGGGGAGAGGGGGAGAGGGCGAGAGAGAGGGAGAGAGTGAGGGAGGGAAGGAGAGGGAGGGAGAGGGAGAGGGGGAGAGGGAGAGGGAGAGAGAGGGGGGAAGGAGAGGGAGAGGGAGAGGGGGAGGAGAGAGAGAGAGTGAGTGAGTGAGTGAGTGAGGGAGGGAAGGAGAGGGAGAGGGAGACGGGGAGAGGGAGAGAGAGAGGGGGAGGGAGAGAGGGGGAGGGAGGGGGAGAGGGCGAGAGAGAGGGAGAGAGTGAGGGAGGGAAGGAGAGGTAGGGAGAGGGAGAGAGTGAGTGAGTGAGGGAGGGAAGGAGAGGGAGAGGGAGAGGGAGAGGGAGAGGGAGGGGGAGAGGGAGGGGGAGGGAGAGGGAGAGGGAGAGAGAGAGAGAGAGGGGAGGGAAGGAGAGGGAGGGAAGGAGAGGGAGAGGGAAGGAGAGGGAGAGGGAGAGAGAGAGAGGGAGAGAGTGAGGAGGGAGAGGGAGAGGGGGAGAGGGAGAGGGAGAGAGAGGGGGAAGGAGCGGGAGAGGGAAGGAGGGGGAGGGGGGAGAGGGCGAGAGAGAGGGAGAGAGTGAGGGAGGGAAGGAGAGGGAGGGAGAGGGGGAGAGGGAGAGGGAGAGAGAGGGGCGAAGGAGAGGGAGAGGGAGAGGGGGAGGGAGAGAGAGAGTGAGTGAGGAGGGAAGGAGAGGGAGATGGGGAGAGGGAGAGGGGGAGGGGGAAGGAGAGGGAGAGGGGGAGGGAGGGGGAGAGGGAGAGGGAGAGGGGGAGGGAGAGGGAGAGGGAGAGGGAGAGGGGGAGGGAGAGAGAGACAGAGAGTGAGTGAGTGAGGGAGGGAGGGAAGGAGAGGGAGAGGAGACGGGGAGAGGGAGAGAGAGAGGGGGAGGGAGGGGGAGAGGGCGAGAGAGAGGGAGAGAGTGAGGGAGGGAAGGAGAGGTAGGGAGAGGAGAGAGTGAGTGAGTGAGGGAGGGAAGGAGAGGGAGAGGGAGAGGGAGAGGGAGAGGGAGGAGGAGAGGGAGGGAGAGGGAGAGAGAGAGAGAGGGGGGAGGGAAGGAGAGGGAGGGAAGGAGAGGGAGAGGGAAGGAGAGGAGAGGGAGAGAGAGAGGGAGAGAGTGAGGGAGGGAGAGGGAGAGGGGGAGAGGAGAGGGAGAGAGAGGGGGGAAGGAGAGGGAGAGGGAGAGGGAGAGAGAGGGGGGAAGGAGAGGGAGAGGGAGAGGGGGAGGGAGAGAGAGAGTGAGTGAGGGAGGGAAGGAGAGGGAGATGGGGAGAGGGAGAGGGGGAGGGGGAAGGAGAGGGAGAGGGGGAGGGAGGGGGAGAGGGAGAGGGGAGAGGGGGAGGGGGAGGGAGAGGAGAGGGAGAGGGGAGGGAGAGAGAGAGAGAGAGAGAGGGAGGGAAGGAGAGGAGAGGGAAGGAGAGGGAGAGGGAGAGAGTGAGGGAGGGAAGGAGAGGGTGAGAGAGAGAGGGGGGAAAGAAGGGAGTGGGAGAGTGAGTGAGGGAGAGAAGGAGAGGGAGAGAGGGAGTGGGAAGGAGAGGGAGGGGGAGGGAGAGGGAGAGGAGTAAGGGAGGAGGAGAGGGAGAGAAGGAGTGGGAGTGAGGGAGGGAAGGAGAGGGAGAGTGAGGGAGGGAAGGAGAGGGCGACAGAGAGAGGGAGAGAGAGAGAGTGAGGGAGGGAAGGAGAGGGAGAGGGGAGGGAGAGTGGGAGGGAGAGAGGGAGTGAGAGAGAGAGGGCGACAGAGAGAGGGAGGTGGAGGAGAGAGAGTGAGGGAGGGAAGGAGAGGGAGAGGGAGAGTGAGGGAGGGAAGGAGAGGAAGAGAGGGAGTGAGGGGGGAAAGGAGAGGGGAGAGGAAGTGAGTGAGGGGGAAGGAGAGGGCGAGAGAGAGAGGGAGAGAGAGTGAGGGAGGGAAGGAGAGGGAGAGTGAGTGAGTGAGGAGGGAAGGAGAGGGAGAGGGAGAGAGGGAGTGAGTGAGGGGGAAGGAGAGGGATGTGAGTGAGGGAAGGAAGGAGAGGGAGAGAGAGTGAGTGAGGGGGGAAGGAGAGGAGAGTGTGTGAGAGAGAGCGTGAGTGAGAGAGGGAAGGAGAGGGAGAGAGGGAGTGACTGAGGGAGGGTAGGAGAGAGAGAGGAAGGAGAGGTAAAGGGAGGGAGTGAGAGTGAGAGGGAGTGCGTGAGGAAGACCAAAAGAGAGGGAGGGGGAAAGAAGGAGAGAGAGTGAGTGACGGACTGAGGGAGTGAGAGAGGGAGGGAGGGGAGAGAGAGAGAGAGAGAAAGAGTGAGTGAGGGAGGGAGAGAAAGAGGGAGAGAGGGAAGGAGAGAGGGAGGGAGGGGAGAGAGAGAGGAGGGGGGGGGGAGAGGGGGTGGGGGAGGGGGAGGGTGAGGGGAGGGGGGAGTGAGGGGGGGTGGGGAGGGGGAGAGGAGAGAGGAGTGAGGAGGGAGGGAGTGGAGGGTGAGTGAGGGAGGGAGGGAGGGAGAGGAGAGTGAGGGAGGGAGAGGGGAGTGAGGGAGGGAGAGAGAGGGAGGGAGAGAGAGAGGGAGGGAGTGTGAGAGTGAGAGAGGGAGGAGAGAGAGGGTTGAGAAGGGACGGAGGGGGAAGAGTGAGATAGAGAGGGAGAGCAAGAGGGAGGGAGAGAGGTAGTGAGTGAGATAGAGAGATGGGAGTGAGAGAGAGAGGGAGGGAGAGAGAGGAGGGAAAGAGAGGGAAAACAGATTGTGAGGGAAAGACACAGTGAGAGGCAGCGAGTCACTGAGTGGGAGACACACAGAGAGGGAATGTGGGAGAGAGAGAGGTAGAGAGAGAGAGAGAGACACAGAGAGGGGGAGACAGAGAAAGAGAGAGTGTGAGACAGAGTGAGAGACACAGTGACACACAGAGTGAGAGACACAAAGAGAGACACAAGCACGCACAGAGAGATAGAGGAGCAGAAAAACAGGAAGACAGATAGAGAGAGACAGACAGATGGAGTGAGTGAGACAGAGAGAAAAACAGAAAGGATGGAGAAGGGGAAACAGAGAGTGAGAAACAGAGAGATACTTTGCGGTGAGAGAACGGTAAATTAGCAGGTATTAACAGTGAGCTGGAGGGAGTGAGTTACAGTTAGAGACAGAGAGAGAGAGTGAGAGAGACAGGAGAGAGAGAGAGAGACAGGAGAGAGAGAGACAGGAGAGAGAGAGAGAGAGAGACAGGAGAGAGAGAGAGAACAGAGACAGGAGAGAGAAAGAGAGACAGAGAGAGAGAGAGACAGAGAGAGAGAGAGAGAGAGAGACAGGAGAGAGAGACAGGAGAGAGAGAGAGAACAGAGACAGGAGAGAGAGAGAGAGAGAGAGACAGAGAGAGAGAGAGAGAGAGAGACAGGAGAGAGAGAGAGAGAGACAAGAGAGAGAGAGAGAACAGAGAGAGAGAGAGAGAGACAGGGGGGAGGAGAGAGGAGAACAGAGAGAGAGAGAGAGAGAGAGAGAACAGAGAGAGAGACAGGAGAGAGAGAGAGAATAGAGAGAGAAACAGAGGACAGAGAGAGAGAGAACAGAGAGAGAGAGAGAACAGAGGAGAGAGACAGGAGAGAGAGAGAGAATAGAGAGAGAAACAGGAAACAGAGAGAGAGAGAGAGAACAGAGAGAGAGAGACAGGAGAGAGAGAGAGAGAGAGAGACAGGGGGGAGAGAGAGAGAACAGAGAGAGAGAGAGAGAGAGAGAGAACAGAGAGAGAGACAGGAGAGAGAGAGAGAATAGAGAGAGAAACAGGAGACAGAGAGAGAGAGAACAGAGAGAGAGAGAGAACAGAGAGAGAGACAGGAGAGAGAGAGAGAATAGAGAGAGAAACAGGAGACAGAGAGAGAGAGAAAACAGAGAGAGAGAGAACAGAGAGAGAGACAGGAGAGAGAGAGAGAATAGAGAGAGAAACAGGAGACAGAGAGAGAGAGAACAGAGAGAGAGAGAACAGAGAGAGAGAGACAGGAGAGAGAGAGAGAGAGAACAGAGAGAGAGAGTCAAGAAGAGTAAATGCAAAAGGGAAATGGTGCTTACAGTCTTAGCAAGACATGGAAATATCCACAGTTTTACGACCCTGTAAGATCTGAGAGTGAGAGAGAGAGAGACTCTGTGTGTGTGTGTGTGTGTGTGTGTTAATGTCAGTGTGTGTGTTACAGTATCTGTGTGTATGTGTATGTATATGTGTGTGTGTGTGCGCATGTATGTTGTGTGTGTGCGTGTATGTGTATGTGTGTGTGTGTGCGTGTATGTGTATGTGTGTTAATGTCAGTGTATGTTTCAGTGCCTGCGTGTACGTGAATGTGTGTGTGTGTGTATGTGTGTGTGTGTGTACGTGAATGTGTGTGTGGTGTGTGTGTGTGCGCATGTGTGAGAGAGAGTGTGTCAGGCCCAATGTGTCTGTGTGTGCCAGTGAGTGCGAGTACGACTGTCACACCACGAGAGTGTACAAGTATATGGGTGTTAAAATCTATGGGGGGGGGTGTGAGACCTTGCGTCTCGATATCTGGGTGTACGTGTAGCATCTGTGTACGTGTAAAAATGGGTAAACCCATTTCTCTAAGTATTTAAGGACTAAAAGATTAGGGCCAATCAAGGACAGTAGTGGGAAGTTGTGTGTGGAGTCGGAGGAGATCAGGGAAGCGCTAAATAAATATTTTTCGACAGCGTTCACTCTAGAAAACGACAATGTTGTCGAGGAGATTACTGAAGTACACTCTACTAGACTAGGGTGGGACTGAGGTTCACAAGGAAGAGGTCTTAGAAATCCAGCAAAGTGTGAAAATAGATAAGTCCCCCTGGGCCAGATGGGATTTATCCTCGGATCCTCTGGGAAGCCAGGGAGGAGATTGCCGAGTCTTTGACATTGATCTTTAAATCGTCTTTGTCTACAGGAATAGTGCCTGAAGACTGGAGGATAGCAAATGTGGTTCCCCTGTTCAAGAAGGGGGAGTAGAGACAACCCTGGGAATTATAGACCAGTCAGCCTTACTTCAGTTGTTGGTAAAGTGTTGGAAAGGGTTATAAGAGGTAGATTTATTATCATCTAGAAAAGAATAATTTGATTAGGGATAGTCAGCACGGTTTTGTGAAGGGTAGGTTGTACCTCACAAACCTTATTAAGTTCTTTGAGAAGTGACCAAACAGGTAGATGAGAGTAAACCGGTTGATGTGGTGTACAGGATTTCAGCAAAGCGTTCGATAAGGTTCCCCACAGTCGGCTATTGTACAAAATGCGGAAGAATGGGATTGAGGGCGATTTCGGGTTTGGATCAGGGGTTGGCTGGCTGTAAGAAGACCGAGGGTGGTGGTTGGTGATGGGAAATGTTCCTCCTGGAGTTCAGTTCCTAGTGGGGTACCGCAAGGATCTGTTTTGGGGCCACTGCTGTTTGTCATTTTTATAAACGACCTGGATGAGGGCGTAGAAGGGTGGCGTTAGTAAATTTGGGGATGACGCTAAGGTCGGTGGAGTTGTTGATAGGGACGAAGGATGTTGTAGGTTACAGAGGGACATAGATAAGCTGCAGAGCTGGGCCGAGAAGGTGGCAGATGGAGTTTAATGTGGAAAAGTGTGAGGTGATTCACTTTGGAAGGTGTAACAGGAATGCAGAGTACTGGGCTAATGGTAAGATTCTTGGTCGTGTGGATGAGCAGAGAGATCTCGGTGTCCAGGTACACAGATCCCTGAAAGTTACCCCCCAGGTTGACAGGGTGGTTAAGAAGGCGTACGGTGTGTTAGCTTTTATCGGGAGAGGGATTGAGTTTCGGAGCCGTGGGGTCACGCTGCAGCCTCGTACAAAACCCCGGTGTGCGGCCGCACTCGGGAGTATCGTGGACGGTTCTGGTCACCGCGTTACAGGAAGGATGTGAGAAGCTTTGGAAAGGGGTCAGAGGAGATTTACCGGGACGTTGCCTGGTCTGGAGGGGAAGGTCTTACGAGGCAAGGCTGAGGGACTTGAGGCTGTTCTCGTGAGAGAGAAGGCGGCTGAGAGGTGACTTAGTAGAGACATACAAGATAATCAGAGGGTTAGGTAGGGTGGACAGGGAGAGCCTTTTTCCAAGTATGGGGACAGCAAACACGAAGGGACACAATTTTAAGTGAGGGGAGATAGGTATAAGACAGATGTCAGAGATAGTTTCTTTACTCAGAGAGTAGTTAGGGTATGGAATGCTTTGCCTGCAAAGGTAGTAGATTCGCCAAGTTTAAGTACATTTAAGTCACCATTGGACAAGCATATGGACGCACATGGAATAGTGTAGGTTAGAAGAGCTTCAGATTAGTATGACAGGTCGGCGCAACATTGAGGGCTGAAGGGCCTGTACTGCGCTGGAATGTTCTATGATCTATATAATATCTGTGCGTATCTGAGAGACTGAGTGTGTGTTAATATCTGAGTGTGTGTCGATATCTATATGTGTATGCACTAATGTGTGTGTGTGTGTGTGTATTCTGTATTCATTGTATGTGCGTG
>NC_092791.1:34470948-34495948 GCF_047496795.1 Chiloscyllium punctatum | reverse complement strand
CAGAGTAAAGCTCTCTCTACACCGTCCCCCCCCTCCCAGGGACAGGGGGTTAGATACAGAGTAAAGCTCCCTCTACACCGTCCCCCCACTCCCAGGGACAGGGGGGTTAGATACAGAGTAAAGCTCCCTCTACACCGTCCCCCACTCCCAGGGACAGGGGGTTAGATACAGAGTAAAGCTCTCTCTACACGGTCCCCCCACTCCCAGGGACAGGGGGGTTAGATACAGAGTAAAGCTCCCTCTACACCGTCCCCCCACTCCCAGGGACAGGGGGGTTAGGTACAGGGTGAAGCTCCCTCTACACTGTCCCCCACTCCCAGGGACGGGGGGGTTAGATACAGAGTAAAGCTCCCTCTACACCGTCCCCCACTCCCAGGGACAGGGGATTAGATACAGAGTAAAGCTCCCTCTACACCGTCCCCCCACTCCCAGGGACAGGGGGTTAGATACAGAGTAAAGCTCCCTCTACACCTACCTGCAGCTCGGTCAGTGACATTAGCTCCTGCCAGGTCATCTCGATGTCGTTCTGGGCTCCCTGCTGACCACATTCTCGGTACTGAGGGACGGCCGGGGTCAGGAGACCCTCGCCCTGTGAGGTGGGGACAAAGGGGGCCGAGGGAGGACTGCAGAACGTCTCCGAGTGCCATTGGGGCAGCTCCTGGAGGGTGGGGTACACTGTCAGCTGCTGCGAGAACTGTGGAGGGGGGGGGGGGGGGGGAGGGGGTGGGGGGGGGGGGGGGGAGAGAGAGAGGACAGGGACCGAGGGGAGGGAGGGAGGGTGGGTGGGGGGGGGGAGAGAGAGAGAGAGGTCAACAGGTTAGTCACACCTGAACGGGTCAAACGCACTCCCCTCCACTACCCTCCCCTCCCCTCCCCTCCACTCCCCTCCCCTCCCCTCCACTCCACTCCACTCCCTTACCCCTCCCCTCCACTCCCCTCCCCACCACTCCCCTCCCCTCGCCTCGCCTCCCCTCCCCTCCCCTCCCCTCCCCTCCCCTCCACTACCCTAACCTCCCCTCCCCTAACCTCCCCTCCCCTCCCCTCCCCTCCCCCTCCCCTCCACTACCCTAACCTCCCCTCCCCTAACCTCCCCTCCCCTCCCCTCCCCTCCCCTCCCCTCCCCTCCCCTAACCTCCCCTCCCCTCCCCTCCCCTCCCCTCCACTACCCTAACCTCCCCTCCCCTCCCCTCCCCTCCCCTCCCCTAACCTCCCCTCCCCTCCCCTCCCCTCCCCTCCCCTCCACTACCCTAACCTCCCCTCCCCTCCCCTCCTCTCCCCTCCCCTCCCCTCCCCTCCCCTCCCCTCCCCTAACCTCCCCTCCCGTCCACTGGCAGTGTGTTTCTAGCACTCAGACTCTGCGAGTGAGTGAGTGTGAGTGTGAATATCTGTGAGTGTGAATATCTGTGTGTGTGAATATCTGTGTGTGTGAATATCTGTGTGTGTGAATATCTGTGTGAGTGTGAATATCTGTGTGAGTGTGAATATCTGTGTGTGTGAATATCTGTGTGAGTGTGAATATCTGTGTGAGTGTGAATATCTGTGTCTGTGAATATCTGTATGTGTGAATATCTGTGTGAGTGTGAATATCTGTGTGTGTGAATATCTGTGTGAGTGTGAATATCTGTGTGAGTGTGAATATCTGTGTGTGTGAATATCTGTGTGAGTGTGAATATCTGTGTGAGTGTGAATATCTGTGTGTGTGAATATCTGTGTGTGTGTGAATATCTGTGTGTGTGAATATCTGTGTGTGTGTGAATATCTGTGTGTGTGAATATCTGTGTGTGTGTGAATATCTGTGTGAGTGTGAATATCTGTGTGTGTGTGAATATCTGTGTGTGTGAATATCTGTGTGTGTGAATATCTGTGTGTGTGTGAATATCTGTGTGTGTGTGAATATCTGTGTGTGTGAATATCTGTGCGTGTGAATATCTGTGTGAGTGTGAATATCTGTGTGTGTGTGAATATCTGTGTGTGTGAATATCTGTGTGAGTGTGAATATCTGTGTGTGTGTGAATATCTGTGTGTGTGAATATCTGTGTGTGTGAATATCTGTGTGTGTGTGAATATCTGTGTGTGTGTGAATATCTGTGTGTGTGAATATCTGTGTGTGTGAATATCTGTGTGTGTGTGAATATCTGTGTGTGTGTGAATATCTGTGTGTGTGAATATCTGTGTGTGTGAATATCTGTGTGTGTGTGAATATCTGTGTGTGTGAATATCTGTGTGTGTGTGACTATCTGTGTGTGTGTGAATATCTGTGTGTGTGAATATCTGTGTGTGTGTGAATATCTGTGTGTGTGAATATCTGTGTGTGTGAATATCTGTGTGTGTGTGAATATCTGTGTGTGTGAATATCTGTGTGTGTGAATATCTGTGTGTGTGTGAATATCTGTGTGTGTGTGAATATCTGTGTGTGTGAATATCTGTGTGTGTGAATATCTGTGTGTGTGTGAATATCTGTGTGTGTGAATATCTGTGTGTGTGAATATCTGTGCGTGTGAATATCTGTGCGTGTGAATATCTGTGCTGTGTGAATATCTGTGTGTGTGTGAATATCTGTGTGTGTGAATATCTGTGTGTGTGTGAATATCTGTGTGTGTGTGAATATCTGTGTGTGTGTGAATATCTGTGTGTGTGAATATCTGTGTGTGTGTGAATATCTGTGTGTGTGAATATCTGTGCGTGTGAATATCTGTGCGTGTGAATATCTGTGTGTGTGTGAATATCTGTGTGTGTGAATATCTGTGCGTGTGAATATCTGTGCGTGTGAATATCTGTGTGTGTGTGAATATCTGTGTGTGTGAATATCTGTGTGTGTGAATATCTGTGTGTGTGTGTGAATATCTGTGTGTGTGAATATCTGTGTGTGTGTGAATATCTGTGTGTGTGTGAATATCTGTGTGTGTGAATATCTGTGTGTGTGAATATCTGTGTGTGTGAATATCGGTGTGTGTGTGAATATCTGTGTGTGTGAATATCTGTGTGTGTGAATATCTGTGTGTGTGTGAATATCTGTGTGTGTGAATATCTGTGTGTGTGAATATCTGTGTGTGTGTGAATATCTGTGTGTGTGAATATCTGTGTGTGTGAATATCTGTGTGTGTGAATATCTGTGTGTGTGAATATCTGTGTGTGTGAATATCTGTGTGTGTGAATATCGGTGTGTGTGTGAATATCTGTGTGTGTGAATATCTGTGTGTGTGAATATCTGTGTGAGTGAATATCTGTGTGTGTGAATATCTGTGTGTGTGAATATCGGTGTGTGTGTGAATATCTGTGTGTGTGAATATCTGTGTGTGTGTGAATATCTGTGTGTGTGTGAATATCTGTGTGTGTGAATATCTGTGTGTGTGAATATCTGTGTGTGTGAATATCGGTGTGTGTGTGAATATCTGTGTGTGTGAATATCTGTGTGTGTGAATATCTGTGTGTGTGTGAATATCTGTGTGTGTGAATATCTGTGTGTGTGAATATCTGTGTGTGTGTGAATATCTGTGTGTGTGAATATCTGTGTGTGTGAATATCTGTGTGTGTGAATATCTGTGTGTGTGTGAATATCTGTGTGAGTGTGAATATCTGTGTGTGTGTGAATATCTGTGTGTGTGTGAATATCTGTGTGTGTGAATATCTGTGTGTGTGTGAATATCTGTGTGTGTGAATATCTGTGTGTGTGAATATCTGTGTGTGTGTGAATATCTGTGTGTGTGAATATCTGTGTGTGTGAATATCGGTGTGTGAATATCTGTGTGTGTGTGAATATCTGTGTGTGTGTGAATATCTGTGTGTGTGAATATCTGTGTGTGTGTGAATATCTGTGTGTGTGAATATCTGTGTGTGTGTGAAGATCTGTGTGTGTGAATATCTGTGTGTGTGTGAATATCTGTGTGTGTGAATATCTGTGTGTGTGAATATCTGTGTGTGTGTGAATATCTGTGTGTGTGAATATCTGTGTGTGTGTGAATATTTGTGTGTGTGAATATCTGTGTGTGTGAATATCTGTGCATGTGAATATCTGTGCGTGTGAATATCTGTGTGTGTGTGAATATCTGTGTGTGTGAATATCTGTGCGTGTGAATATCTGTGCGTGTGAATATCTGTGCGTGTGAATATCTGTGTGTGTGTGAATATCTGTGTGTGTGAATATCTGTGCGTGTGAATATCTGTGCGTGTGAATATCTGTGTGTGTGAATATCTGTGTGTGTGTGAATATCTGTGTGTGTGAATATCTGAGTGTGTGAATATCTGTGTGTGTGTGAATATCTGTGTGTGTGAATATCTGTGTGTGTGAATATCTGTGTGTGTGAATATCTGTGTGTGTGTGAATATCTGTGTGTGTGTGAATATCTGTGTGTGTGAATATCTGTGTGTGTGTGAATATCTGTGTGTGTGAATATCTGTGCGTGTGAATATCTGTGCGTGTGAATATCTGTGTGTGTGTGAATATCTGTGTGTGTGAATATCAGTGCGTGTGAATATCTGTGCGTGTGAATATCTGTGCGTGTGAATATCTGTGTGTGTGTGAATATCTGTGTGTGTGTGAATATCTGTGTGTGTGAATATCTGTGCGTGTGAATATCTGTGCGTGTGAATATCTGTGCGTGTGAATATCTGTGTGTGTGTGAATATCTGTGTGTGTGAATATCTGTGCGTGTGAATATCTGTGCGTGTGAATATCTATGTGTGTGTGAATATCTGTGCGTGTGAATATCTGTGCGTGTGAATATCTGTGCGTGTGAATATCTGTGTGTGTGTGAATATCTGTGTGTGTGAATATCTGTGTGTGTGAATATCTGTGTGTGTGTGAATATCTGTGTGTGTGAATATCTGTGTGTGTGAATATCTGTGTGAGTGTGAATATCTGTGTGTGTGAATATCTGTGTGTGTGAATATCTGTGTGTGTGTGAATATTTGTGTGTGTGAATATCTGTGTGTGTGAATATCTGTGTGTGTGAATATCTGTGTGTGTGTGAATATCTGTGTGTGTGAATATCTGTGTGTGTGTGAATAACTGTGTGAGTGAATATCTGTGTGTGTGTGAATATCTGTGTGTGTAAATATCTGTGTGTGTGAATATCTGTGTGTGTGAATATCTGTGTGTGTGAATATCTGTGTGTGTGTGAATATCTGTGTGTGTAAATATCTGTGTGTGTGAATATCTGTGTGTGTGAATATCTGTGTGTGTGTGAATATCTGTGTGTGTAAATATCTGTGTGTGTGAATATCTGTGTGTGTGAATATCTGTGTGTGTGAATATCTGTGTGTGTGAATATCTGTGTGTGTGTGAATATCTGTGTGTGTCAATATCTGTGTGTGTGAATATCGGTGTGTGTGTGAATATCTGTGTGTGTGTGAATATCTGTGTGTGTGTGAATATCTGTGTGTGTGAATATCTGTGTGTGTGTGAATATCTGTGTGTGTGAATATCTGTGTGTGTGTGAATATCTGTGTGTGTAAATATCTGTGTGTGTGAATATCTGTGTGTGTGAATATCTGTGTGTGTGTGAATATCTGTGTGTGTCAATATCTGTGTGTGTGAATATCGGTGTGTGTGTGAATATCTGGGTGTGTGTGAATATCTGTGTGTGTGTGAATATCTGTGTGTGTGAATATCTGTGTGTGTGAATATCTGTGTGTGTGTGAATATCTGTGTGTGTGAATATCTGTGTGTGTGAATATCTGTGTGTGTGTGAATATCTGTGTGTGTGAATATCTGTGTGTGTGTGTGAATATCTGTGTGAGTGTGAATATCTGTGTGTGTGAATATCTGTGTGTGTGAATATCTGTGTGTGTGTGAATATCTGTGTGTGTGAATATCTGTGTGTGTGAATATCTGTGTGTGTGTGAATATCTGTGTGTGTGTGAATATCTGTGTGTGTGAATATCTGTGTGTGTGTGAATATCTGTGTGTGTGAATATCTGTGTGTGTGAATATCTGTGTGTGTGTGTGAATATCTGTGTGAGTGTGAATATCTGTGTGTGTGAATATCTGTGTGTGTGAATATCTGTGTGTGTGTGAATATTTGTGTGTGTGAATATCTGTGTGTGTGTGAATATCTGTGTGTGTGAATATCTGTGTGTGAGAATATCTGTGTGTGTGTGAATATCTGTGTGAGTGTGAATATCTGTGTGTGTAAATATCTGTGTGTGTGAATATCTGTGTGTGTGAATATCTGTGTGTGTGAATATCTGTGTGTGTGAATAATATCTGTGTGAGTGTGAATATCTGTGTGTGTGAATATCTGTGTGTGTGAATATCTGTGTGTGTGTGAATATCTGTGTGTGTGAATATCTGTGTGTGTAAATATCTGTGTGTGTGAATATCTGTGTGTGTGTGAATATCTGTGTGTGTGAATATCTGTGTGTGTGTGAATATCTGTGTGTGTGTGAATATCTGTGTGTGTGAATATCTGTGAGTGTGAATATCTGTGTGTGTGAATATCTGTGTGTGTGAATATCTGTGTGTGTGTGAATATCTGTGTGTGTGAATATCTGTGTGTGTGAATATCTGTGTGTGTGTGAATATCTGTGTGTGTGAATATCTGTGTGTGTGTGAATATCTGTGTGTGTGAATATCTGTGTGTGTGAATATCTGTGTGTGTGTGAATATCTGTGTGTGTGACTATCTGTGTGTGTGAATATCTGTGTGTGTGAATATCTGTGTGTGTGTGAATATCTGTGTGTGTGACTATCTGTGTGTGTGTGAATATCTGTGTGTGTGAATATCTGTGTGTGTGTGAATATCAGTGTGTGTGAATATCTGTGTGTGTGTGAATATCTGTGTGTGTGAATATCTGTGTGTGTGAATATCTGTGTGTGTGAATATCTGTGTGTGTGTGAATATCTGTGTGTGTGAATATCTGTGTGTGTGTGAATATCTGTGTGTGTGAATATCTGTATGTGTGAATATCTGTGTGTGTGTGAATATCTGTGTGTGTGTGAATATCTGTGTGTGTGAATATCTGTGTGTGTAAATATCTGTGTGTGTGAATATCTGTGTGTGTGAATATCTGTGTGTGTGTGAATATCTGTGTGTGTGAATATCTGTGTGTGTGTGAATATCTGTGTGTGTGTGAATATCTGTGTGTGTGTGAATATCTGTGTGTGTGAATATCTGTGTGTGTGTGAATATCTGTGTGTGTGAATATCTGTGTGTGTGAATATCTGTGTGTGTGTGAATATCTGTGTGTGTGAATATCTGTGTGTGTGAATATCTGTGTGTGAGAATATCTGTGTGTGTGTGAATATCTGTGTGTGTGAATATCTGTGTGTGTGAATATCTGTGTGTGTGTGAATATCTGTGTGTGTGAATATCTGTGTGTGTGAATATCTGTGTGTGTGTGAATATCTGTGTGTGTGAATATCTGTGTGTGTGAATATCTGTGTGTGTGTGAATATCTGTGTGTGTGAATATCTGTGTGTGTGTGTGAATATCTGTGTGAGTGTGAATATCTGTGTGTGTGAATATCTGTGTGTGTGAATATCTGTGTGTGTGAATATCTGTGTGTGTGTGAATATCTGTGTGTGTGAATATCTGTGTGTGAGAATATCTGTGTGAGTGTGAATATCTGTGTGTGTGAATATCTGTGTGTGTGAATATCTGTGTGTGTGAATATCTGTGTGTGTGAATATCTGTGTGTGTGAATATCTGTGTGTGTGTGAATATCTGTGTGTGTGAATATCTGTGTGTGTGAATATCTGTGTGTGTGTGAATATCTGTGTGTGTGAATATCTGTGTGTGTGAATATCTGTGTGTGTGTGAATATCAGTGTGTGTGAATATCTGTGTGTGTGAATATCTGTGTGTGTGTGAATATCTGTGTGTGTGTGAATATCTGTGTGTGTGTGAATATCTGTGTGTGTGAATATCTGTGTGTGTGTGAATATCTGTGTGTGTGTGAATATCTGTGTGTGTGAATATCTGTGTGTGTGAATATCTGTGTGTGTGTGAATATCTGTGTGTGTGAATATCTGTGTGTGTGAATATCGGTGTGTGTGTGAATATCTGTGTGTGTGAATATCTGTGTGTGTGTGAATATCTGTGTGTGTGAATATCTGTGTGTGAGAATATCTGTGTGTGTGTGAATATCTGTGTGAGTGTGAATATCTGTGTGTGTAAATATCTGTGTGTGAGAATATCTGTGTGTGTGTGAATATCTGTGTGTGTGAATATCTGTGTGTGTGAATATCTGTGTGTGTGAATATCTGTGTGTGAGAATATCTGTGTGTGTGTGAATATCTGTGTGTGTGAATATCTGTGTGAGTGTGAATATCTGTGTGTGTAAATATCTGTGTGTGTGAATATCTGTGTGTGTGTGAATATCTGTGTGTGTGAATATCTGTGTGAGTGTGAATATCTGTGTGTGTGAATATCTGTGTGTGTGAATATCTGTGTGTGTGTGAATATCTGTGTGTGTAAATATCTGTGTGTGTGAATATCTGTGTGTGTGAATATCTGTGTGTGTGAATATCTGTGTGTGTGTGAATATCTGTGTGTGTGAATATCTGTGTGTGTGAATATCTGTGTGTGTGTGAATATCTGTGTGTGTGAATATCTGTGTGTGTGAATATCTGTGTGTGTGTGAATATCTGTGTGTGTGAATATCTGTGTGTGTGAATATCTGTGTGTGTGTAAATATCTGTGTGTGTGTGAATATCTGTGTGTGTGAATATCTGTGTGTGTGTGAATATCTGTGTGTGTGAATATCTGTGTGTGTGTGAATATCTGTGTGTGTGAATATCTGTGTGTGTGTGAATATCTGTGTGTGTGAATATCGGTGTGTGTGTGAATATCTGTGTGTGTGAATATCTGTGTGTGTGTGAATATCTGTGTGTGTGAATATCTGTGTGTGAGAATATCTGTGTGTGTGTGAATATCTGTGTGAGTGTGAATATCTGTGTGTGTAAATATCTGTGTGTGTGAATATCTGTGTGTGTGTGAATATCTGTGTGTGTGAATATCTGTGTGTGTGAATATCTGTGTGTGTGTGAATATCTGTGTGTGTGAATATCTGTGTGTGTGAATATCTGTGTGTGTGTGAATATCTGTGTGTGTGTGAATATCTGTGTGTGTGTGAATATCTGTGTGTGTGAATATCTGTGTGTGTTAATATCTGTGTGTGTGTGAATATCTGTGTGTGTGAACATCTGTGTGTGTGTGAATATCTGTGTGTGTGTGAATATCTGTGTGTGTGTGAATATCTGTGTGTGTGAATATCTGTGTGTGTGTGAATATCTGTGTGTGTGAATATCTGTGTGTGTGAATATCTGTGTGTGTGTGAATATCTGTGTGTGTGAATATCTGTGTGTGTGAATATCTGTGTGTGTGAATATCGGTGTGTGTGTGAATATCTGTGTGTGTGAATATCTGTGTGTGTGTGAATATCTGTGTGTGTGAATATCTGTGTGTGTGAATATCTGTGTGTGTGAATATCTGTGTGTGTGTGAATATCTGTGTGTGTGAATATCTGTGTGTGTGAATATCGGTGTGTGTGTGAATATCTGTGTGTGTGAATATCTGTGTGTGTGTGAATATCTGTGTGTGTGAATATCTGTGTGTGTGTGAATATCTGTGTGTGTGTGAATATCTGTGTGTGTGTGAATATCTGTGCGTGAATATCTGTGTGTGTGAATATCTGTGTGTGTGAATATCTGTGTGTGTGTGAATATCTGTGTGTGTGTATATCTGTGTGTGTGAATATCTGTGTGTGTGTGAATATCTGTGTGTGTGTGAATATCTGTGTGTGTGTGAATATCTGTGTGTGTGAATATCTGTGCGTGTGAATATCTGTGTGTGTGTGAATATCTGTGCGTGTGAATATCTGTGTGTGTGTGAATATCTGTGTGTGTGTGAATATCTGTGTCTGTGAATATCTGTGTGTGTGTGAATATCTGTGTGTGTGTGAATATGTGTGTGTGTGAATATCTGTGTGTGTGTGAATATCTGTGTGTGTGTGAATATCTGTGTCTGTGAATATCTGTGTGTGTGTGAATATGTGTGCGTGTGAATATCTGTGTGTGTGTGAATATCTGTGTGTGTGTGAATATCTGTGTGTGTGTGAATATGTGTGTGTGTGAAAATCTGTGTGTGTGAATATCTGTGTGTGTGTGAATATCTGTGTGTGTGAATATCTGTGTGTGTGAATATCTGTGTGTGTGTGTGAATATCTGTGTGTGTGTGAATATCTGTGTGTGTGTGAATATCTCTGTGTGTGAATATCTGTGTGTGTGTGAATATCTGTGTGTGTGTGAATATCTGTGTGTGTGAATATCTGTGTGTGTGTGAATATCTGTGTGTGTGAATATCTGTGTGTGTGAATATCTGTGTGTGTGTGAATATCTGTGTGTGTGAATATCTGTGTGTGTGTGAATATCTGTGTGTGTGTGAATATCGGTGTGTGTGAATATCGGTGTGTGTGAAGATCTGTGTGTGTGTGAATATCTGTGTGTGTGAATATCTGTGTGTGTGTGAATATCTGTGTGTGTGTGAATATCGGTGTGTGTGAATATCGGTGTGTGTGAATATCTGTGTGTGTGTGAATATCTGTGTGTGTGAATATCTGTGTGTGTGTGAATATCTGTGTGTGTGTGAATATCTGTGTGTGTGAATATCTGTGTGTGTGTGAATATCTGTGTGTGTGTGAATATCTGTGTGTGTGAATATCTGTGTGTGTGTGAATAGCTGTGTGTGTGATTATCTGTGTGTGTGTGAATATCGGTGTGTGTGAATATCGGTGTGTGTGAATATCTGTGTGTGTGTGAATATCTGTGTGTGTGAATATCTGTGTGTGTGTGAATATCGGTGTGTGTGAATATCTGTGTGTGTGAATATCTGTGTGTGTGAATATATGTGTGTGTGTGAATATCTGTGTGTGTGAATATCTGTGTGTGTGTGAATATCTGTGTGTGTGAATATCTGTGTGTGTGAATATCTGTGTGTGTGTGAATATCTGTGTGTGTAAATATCTGTGTGTGTGTGAATATCTGTGTGTGTGTGAATATCTGTGTGTGTGAATATCTGTGTGTGTATGAATATCTGTGTGTGTGTGAATATCTGTGTGTGTGAATATCTGTGTGTGTGTGAATATCTGTGTGTGTGTGAATATCTGTGTGTGTGAATATCTGTGCGTGTGAATATCTGTGTGTGTGAATATCTGTGCGTGTGAATATCTGTGTGTGTGAATATCTGTGTGTGTGAATATCTGTGTGTGTGTGAATATCTGTGCGTGTGAATATCTGTGTGTGTGTGAATATCTGTGCGTGTGAATATCTGTGCGTGTGAATATCTGTGTGTGATTATCTGTGTGTGTGTGAATATCTGTGTGTGTGAATATCTGTGTGTGTGTGAATATCTGTGTGTGTGAATATCTGTGTGTGTGTGAATATCTGTGTGTGTGAATATCTGTGCGTGTGAATATCTGTGTGTGTGAATATCTGTGCGTGTGAATATCTGTGCGTGTGAATATCTGTGCGTGTGAATATCTGTGTGTGTGTGAATATCTGTGTGTGTGTGAATATCTGTGTGTGTGAATATCTGTGTGTGTGTGAATATCTGTGTGTGTGTGAATATCTGTGTGTGTGAATATCTGTGTGTGTGTGAATATCTGTGTGTGTGTGAATATCTGTGTGTGTGAATATCTGTGTGTGTGTGAATATCTGTGTGTGTAAATATCTGTGTGTGTGAATATCTGCGTGTGTGAATATCTGTGTGTGTGTGAATATCTGTGTGTGTGAATAACTGTGTGTGTGAATATCTGTGTGTGTGAATATCTGTGTGTGTGTGAATATCTGTGTGTGTGAATATCTGTGTGTGTGAATATCTGTGTGTGTGTGAATATCTGTGTGTGTGAATATCTGTGTGTGTGAATATCTGTGTGTGTGTGAATATCTGTGTGTGTGAATATCTGTGTGTGTGAATATCTGTGTGTGTGAATATCTGTATGTGTGAATATCTGTGTGTGTGTGAATATCTGTGTGTGTGAATATCTGTGTCTGTGAATATCTGTGTGTGTGTGAATATCTGTGCGTGTGAATATCTGTGTGTGTGAATATCTGTGTGTGTGAATATCGGTGTGTGTGAATATCTGTGAGTGTGTGAATATCCGTGTGTGTGTGAATATCTGTGTGTGTGAATATCTGTGTGTGTGTGAATATCTGTGTGTGTGAATATCTGTGTGTGTGTGAATATCTGTGTGTGTGAATATCTGTGTGTGTGTGAATATCTGTGTGTGTGTGAATATCTGTGTGTGTGAATATCTCTGTGTGTGTGAATATCTGTGTGTGTGAATATCTGTGTGTGTGTGAATATCTGTGTGTGTGAATATCTGTGTGTGTGAATATCTGTGTGTGTGAATATCTGTGTGTGTGTGAATATCTGTGTGTGTGAATATCTGTGTGTGTGAATATATGTGTGTGTGAATATCTGTGTATGTGTGAATATGTGTGTGTGTGAATATCTGTGTGTGTGTGAATATCTGTGTGTGTGAATATCTGTGTGTGTGTGAATATCTGTGTGTGTGTGAAAATCTGTATGTGTGAATATCTGTGTGTGTGTGAATATCTGTGTGTGTGAATATCTGTGTGTGTGAATATCTGTGTGTGTGTGAATGTCTGTGTGTGTGAATATCTGTGTGTGTGAATATCTGTGTGTGTGTGAACATCTGTGTGTGTGAATATCTGTGTGTGTGTGAATATCTGTGTGTGTGAATATCTGTGTGTGTGAATATCTGTGTGTGTGTGAACATCTGTGTGTGTGAATATCTGTGTGTGTGTGAATATCTGTGTGTGTGAATATCTGTGTGTGTGTGAATATCTGTGTGTGTGAATATCTGTGTGTGTGAATATCTGTGTGTGTGTGAATATCTGTGTGTGTGAATATCTGTGTGTGTGTGAATATCTGTGTGTGTGTGAATGTCTGTGTGTGTGAATATCTGTGTGTGTGAATATCTGTGTGTGTGAATATCTGTGTGTGTGTGAACATCTGTGTGTGTGAATATCTGTGTGTGTGTGAATATCTGTGTGTGTGAATATCTGTGTGTGTGAATATCTGTGTGTGTGTGAATATCTGTGTGTGTTAATATCTGTGTGTGTGTGAACAACTGTGTGTGTGAATATCTGTGTGTGTGTGAATATCTGTGTGTGTGTGAATATCTGTGTGTGTGTGAATATCTGTGTGTGTGAATATCTGTGTGTGTGAATATCTGTGTGTGTGAATATCTGTGTGTGTGTGAATATCTGTGTGTGAATATCTGTGTGTGTGTGAATATATGTGTGTGTGAATATCTGTGTGTGTGAATATCTGTGTGTGTGTGAATATCTATGTGTGTGAATATCTGTGTGTGTGTGAATATCTGTGTGTGTGAATATCTGTGTGTGTGAATATCTGTGTGTTTGTGAATATCTGTGTGTGTGTGAATATCTGTGTGTGTGAATATCTGTGTGTGTGAATATCTGTGTGTGTGTGAATATCTGTGTGTGTGAATATCTGTGTGTGTGTGAATATCTGTGTGTGTGTGAATATCTGTGTGTGTGAATATCTGTGTGTGTGTGAATATGTGTGTGAGTGTGAATATCTGTGTGTGTGTGAATATCTGTGTGTGTGTGAATATCTGTGTGTGTGAATATCTGTGTGTGTGAATATCTGTGTGTGTGTGAATATCTGTGTGTGTGAATATCTGTGTGTGTGAATATCTGTGTGTGTGTGAATATCTGTGTGTGTGTGAATATCTGTGTGTGTGAATATCTGTGTGTGTGTGAATATCTGTGTGTGTGAATATCTGTGTGTGTGAACATCTGTGTGTGTGAATATCTGTGTGTGTGAATATCTGTGTGTGTGAATATCTGTGTGTGTGTGAATATCTGTGTGTGTGAATATCTGTGTGTGTGTGAATATCTGTGTGTGTGTGAATATCTGTGTGTGTGAATATCTGTGTGTGTGAATATCTGTGTGTGTGAATATCTGTGTCTGTGAATATCTGTGTGTTTGTGAATATCTGTGTGTGTGTGAATATCTGTGTGTGTGAATATCTGTGTGTGTGTGAATATCTGTGTGTGTGAATATCTGTGTGTGTGAATATCTGTGTGTGTGTGAATATCTGTGTGTGTGAATATCTGTGTGTGTGTGAATATCTGTGTGTGTGAATATCTGTGTGTGTGAATACCTGTGTGTGTGTGAATATCTGTGTGTGTGTGAATATCTGTGTGTGTGAATATCTGTGTGTGTGTGAATATCTGTGTGTGTGAATATCTGTGTGTGTGTGAATATCTGTGTGTGTGTGAATATCTGTGTGTGTGAATATCTGTGTGAGTGTGAATATCTGTGTGTGTGAATATCTGTGTGTGTGAATATCTGTGTGTGTGTGAATATCTGTGTGTGTGAATATCTGTGTGTGTGAATATCTGTGTGTGTGTGAATATCTGTGTGTGTGAATATCTGTGTGTGTGAATATCTGTGTGTGGGAATATCTGTGTGTGTGTGAATATCTGTGTGTGTGAATATCTGTGTGTGTGAACATCTGTGTGTGTGAATATCTGTGTGTGTGTGAATATCTGTGTGTGTGAATATCTGTGTGTGTGAATATCTCTGTGTGTGTGAATATCTGTGTGTGTGTGAATATCTGTGTGTGTGAATATCTGTGTGTGTGAATATCTGTGTGTGTGTGAATATCTGTGTGTGTGAATATCTGTGTGTGTGTGAATATCTGTGTGTGTGAATATCTGTGTGTGTGAATATCTGTGTGTGTGTGAATATCTGTGTGTGTGAATATCTGTGTGTGTGTGAATATATGTCTGTGTGAATATCTGTGTGTGTGAATATCTGTGTGTGTGAATGTCTGTGTGTGTGTGAATATCTGTGTGTGTGTGAATATCTGTGTGTGTGAATATCTGTGTGTGTGTGAATATCTGTGTGTGTGAATATCTGTGTGTGTGAATATCTGTGTGTGTGAATATCTGTGTGTGTGAATATCTGTGTGTGTGTGAATATCTGTGCGTGTGAATATCTGTGTGTGTGAACATCTGTGTGTGTGAATATCTGTGTGTGTGAATATCTGTGTGTGTGAATATCTGTGTGTGTGTGAATATCTGTGTGTGTGAATATCTGTGTGTGTGTGAATATCTGTGTGTGTGAATATCTGTGTGTGTGAATATCTGTGTGTGTGTGAATATCTGTGTGTGTGTGAATATCTGTGTGTGTGAATATCTGTGTGTGTGTGAATATCTGTGTGTGTGAATATCTGTGTGTGTGAATATCTGTGTGTGTGTGAATATCTGTGTGTGTGAATATCTGTGTGTGTGAATATCTGTGTGTGTGAATATCTGTGTGTGTGAATACCTGTGTGTGTGTGAATATCTGTGTGTGTGTGAATATCTGTGTGTGTGAATATCTGTGTGTGTGTGAATATCTGTGTGTGTGAATATCTGTGTGTGTGTGAATATCTGTGTGTGTGTGAATATCTGTGTGTGTGAATATCTGTGTGAGTGAATATCTGTGTGTGTGAATATCTGTGTGTGTGTGAATATCTGTGTGTGTGAATATCTGTGTGTGTGAATATCTGTGTGTGGGAATATCTGTGTGTGTGTGAATATCTGTGTGTGTGAATATCTGTGTGTGTGAATATCTGTGTGTGTGTGAATATCTGTGTGTGTGAATATCTGTGTGTGTGTGAATATCTGTGTGTGTGTGAATATCTGTGTGTGTGAATATCTGTGTGTGTGTGAATATCTGTGTGTGTGTGAATATCTGTGTGTGTGAATATCTGTGTGTGTGAATATCTGTGTGTGTGTGAATATCTGTGTGTGTGAATATCTGTGTGTGTGAATATCTGTGTGTGTGTGAATATCTGTGTGTGTGTGAATATCTGTGTGTGTGAATATCTGTGTGTGTGTGAATATCTGTGTGAGTGTGAATATCTGTGTGTGTGAATATCTGTGTGTGTGAATATCTGTGTGTGTGTGAATATCTGTGTGTGTGAATATCTGTGTGTGTGAATATCTGTGTGTGTGTGAATATCTGTGTGTGTGAATATCTGTGTGTGTGAATATCTGTGTGTGTGTGAATATCTATGTGTGTGAATATCTATGTGTGTGAATATCTGTGTGTGTGAATATCTGTGTGTGTGAATATCTGTGTGTGTGTGAATATCTATGTGTGTGAATATCTGTGTGTGTGTGAATATCTGTGTGTGTGAATATCTGTGTGTGTGTGAATATCTGTGTGTGTGAATATCTGTGTGTGTGTGAATATCTGTGTGTGTGAATATCTGTGTGTGTGAATATCTGTGTGTGTGTGAATATCTGTGTGTGTGTGAATATCTGTGTGTGTCTGAATATCTGTGTGTGTGAATATCTGTGTGTGTGAATATCTGTGTGTGTGAATATCTGTGTGTGTGAAAACCTGTGTGTGTGAATATCTGTGTGTGTGAATATCTGTGTGTGTGAATATCTGTGTGTGTGTGAATATCTGTGTGTGTGAATATCTGTGTGTGTGAATATCTGTGTGTGTGAATATCTGTGTGTGTGTGAATATCTGTGTGTGTGAATATCTGTGTGTGTGAATATCTGTGTGTGTGAATATCTGTGTGTGTGTGAATATCTGTGTGTGTGAATATCTGTGTGTGTGAATATCTGTGTATGTGTGAATATCTGTGTGTGTGAATATCTGTGTGTGTGTGAATATCTGTGTGTGTGAATATCTGTGTGTGTGTGAATATCTGTGTGTGTGAATATCTGTGTGTGTGAATATCTGTGTGTGTGTGAATATCTGTGTGTGTGAATATCTGTGTGTGTGTGAATATCTGTGTGTGTGAATATGGGTGTGTGTGTGAATATCTGTGTGTGTGAATATCTGTATGTGTGAATATCTGTGTGTGTGTGAATATCTGTGTGTGTGAATATCTGTGTGTGTGAATATCTGTGTGTGTGTGAATATCTGTGTGTGTGAATATCTGTGTGTGTGAATATCTGTGTGTGTGAATATCTGTGTGTGTGTGAATATCTGTGTGTGTGAATATGGGTGTGTGTGTGAATATCTGTGTGTGTGAATATCTGTATGTGTGAATATCTGTGTGTGTGTGAATATCTGTGTGTGTGAATATCTGTGTGTGTGTGAATATCTGTGTGTGTGAATATCTGTGTGTGTGAATATCTGTGTGTGTGAATATCTGTGTGTGTGAATATGGGTGTGTGTGTGAATATCTGTGTGTGTGAATATCTGTGTGTGTGTGAATATCTGTGTGTGTGAATATCTGTGTGTGTGAATATCTGTGTGTGTGTGAATATCTGTGTGTGTGAATATCTGTGTGTGTGAATATCTGTGTGTGTGAATATCTGTGTGTGTGTGAATATCTGTGTGTGTGAATATCTGTGTGTGTGAATATCTGTGTGTGTGTGAATATCTGTGTGTGTGAATATCTGTGTGTGTGTGAATATCTGTGTGTGTGAATATCTGTGTGTGTGAATATCTGTGTGTGTGAATATCTGTGTGTGTGTGAATATCTGTGTGTGTGAATATCTGTGTGCGTGAATACCTGTGTGTGTGTGAATATCTGTGTGTGTGTGAATATCTGTGTGTGTGAATATCTGTGTGTGTGTGAATATCTGTGTGTGTGAATATCTGTGTGTGTGAATATCTGTGTGTGTGTGAATATCTGTGTGTGTGTGAATATCTGTGTGTGTGAATATCTGTGTGTGTGTGAATATCTGTGTTTGTGTGAATATCTGTGTGTGTGAATATCTGTGTGAGTGTGAATATCTGTGTGTGTGAATATCTGTGTGTGTGAATATCTGTGTGTGTGTGAATATCTGTGTGTGTGAATATCTCTGTGTGTGAATATCTGTGTGTGTGTGAATATCTGTGTGTGTGTGAATATCTGTGTGTGTGAATATCTGTGTGTGTGAATATCTGTGTGTGTGTGAATATCTGTGTGTGTGAATATCTGTGTGTGTGAATATCTGTGTGTGGGAATATCTGTGTGTGTGTGAATATCTGTGTGTGTGAATATCTGTGTGTGGGAATATCTGTGTGTGTGTGAATATCTGTGTGTGTGAATATCTGTGTGTGTGAACATCTGTGTGTGTGAATATCTGTGTGTGTGTGAATATCTGTGTGTGTGAATATCTGTGTGTGTGAATATCTCTGTGTGTGTGAATATCTGTGTGTGTGTGAATATCTGTGTGTGTGAATATCTGTGTGTGTGAATATCTGTGTGTGTGTGAATATCTGTGTGTGTGAATATCTGTGTGTGTGTGAATATCTGTGTGTGTGAATATCTGTGTGTGTGAATATCTGTGTGTGTGAATATCTGTGTGTGTGTGAATATATGTCTGTGTGAATATCTGTGTGTGTGAATATCTGTGTGTGTGAATGTCTGTGTGTGTGTGAATATCTGTGTGTGTGTGAATATCTGTGTGTGTGAATATCTGTGTGTGTGTGAATATCTGTGTGTGTGAATATCTGTGTGTGTGAATATCTGTGTGTGTGAATATCTGTGTGTGTGAATATCTGTGTGTGTGTGAATATCTGTGCGTGTGAATATCTGTGTGTGTGAACATCTGTGTGTGTGAATATCTGTGTGTGTGAATATCTGTGTGTGTGAATATCTGTGTGTGTGTGAATATCTGTGTGTGTGAATATCTGTGTGTGTGTGAATATCTGTGTGTGTGAATATCTGTGTGTGTGAATATCTGTGTGTGTGTGAATATCTGTGTGTGTGTGAATATCTGTGTGTGTGAATATCTGTGTGTGTGTGAATATCTGTGTGTGTGAATATCTGTGTGTGTGAATATCTGTGTGTGTGTGAATATCTGTGTGTGTGAATATCTGTGTGTGTGAATATCTGTGTGTGTGAATATCTGTGTGTGTGAATACCTGTGTGTGTGTGAATATCTGTGTGTGTGTGAATATCTGTGTGTGTGAATATCTGTGTGTGTGTGAATATCTGTGTGTGTGAATATCTGTGTGTGTGTGAATATCTGTGTGTGTGTGAATATCTGTGTGTGTGAATATCTGTGTGAGTGAATATCTGTGTGTGTGAATATCTGTGTGTGTGTGAATATCTGTGTGTGTGAATATCTGTGTGTGTGAATATCTGTGTGTGGGAATATCTGTGTGTGTGTGAATATCTGTGTGTGTGAATATCTGTGTGTGTGAATATCTGTGTGTGTGTGAATATCTGTGTGTGTGAATATCTGTGTGTGTGTGAATATCTGTGTGTGTGTGAATATCTGTGTGTGTGAATATCTGTGTGTGTGTGAATATCTGTGTGTGTGTGAATATCTGTGTGTGTGAATATCTGTGTGTGTGAATATCTGTGTGTGTGTGAATATCTGTGTGTGTGAATATCTGTGTGTGTGAATATCTGTGTGTGTGTGAATATCTGTGTGTGTGTGAATATCTGTGTGTGTGAATATCTGTGTGTGTGTGAATATCTGTGTGAGTGTGAATATCTGTGTGTGTGAATATCTGTGTGTGTGAATATCTGTGTGTGTGTGAATATCTGTGTGTGTGAATATCTGTGTGTGTGAATATCTGTGTGTGTGTGAATATCTGTGTGTGTGAATATCTGTGTGTGTGAATATCTGTGTGTGTGTGAATATCTATGTGTGTGAATATCTATGTGTGTGAATATCTGTGTGTGTGAATATCTGTGTGTGTGAATATCTGTGTGTGTGTGAATATCTATGTGTGTGAATATCTGTGTGTGTGTGAATATCTGTGTGTGTGAATATCTGTGTGTGTGTGAATATCTGTGTGTGTGAATATCTGTGTGTGTGTGAATATCTGTGTGTGTGAATATCTGTGTGTGTGAATATCTGTGTGTGTGTGAATATCTGTGTGTGTGTGAATATCTGTGTGTGTCTGAATATCTGTGTGTGTGAATATCTGTGTGTGTGAATATCTGTGTGTGTGAATATCTGTGTGTGTGAAAACCTGTGTGTGTGAATATCTGTGTGTGTGAATATCTGTGTGTGTGAATATCTGTGTGTGTGTGAATATCTGTGTGTGTGAATATCTGTGTGTGTGAATATCTGTGTGTGTGAATATCTGTGTGTGTGTGAATATCTGTGTGTGTGAATATCTGTGTGTGTGAATATCTGTGTGTGTGAATATCTGTGTGTGTGTGAATATCTGTGTGTGTGAATATCTGTGTGTGTGAATATCTGTGTATGTGTGAATATCTGTGTGTGTGAATATCTGTGTGTGTGTGAATATCTGTGTGTGTGAATATCTGTGTGTGTGTGAATATCTGTGTGTGTGAATATCTGTGTGTGTGAATATCTGTGTGTGTGTGAATATCTGTGTGTGTGAATATCTGTGTGTGTGTGAATATCTGTGTGTGTGAATATGGGTGTGTGTGTGAATATCTGTGTGTGTGAATATCTGTATGTGTGAATATCTGTGTGTGTGTGAATATCTGTGTGTGTGAATATCTGTGTGTGTGAATATCTGTGTGTGTGTGAATATCTGTGTGTGTGAATATCTGTGTGTGTGAATATCTGTGTGTGTGAATATCTGTGTGTGTGTGAATATCTGTGTGTGTGAATATGGGTGTGTGTGTGAATATCTGTGTGTGTGAATATCTGTATGTGTGAATATCTGTGTGTGTGTGAATATCTGTGTGTGTGAATATCTGTGTGTGTGTGAATATCTGTGTGTGTGAATATCTGTGTGTGTGAATATCTGTGTGTGTGAATATCTGTGTGTGTGAATATGGGTGTGTGTGTGAATATCTGTGTGTGTGAATATCTGTGTGTGTGTGAATATCTGTGTGTGTGAATATCTGTGTGTGTGAATATCTGTGTGTGTGTGAATATCTGTGTGTGTGAATATCTGTGTGTGTGAATATCTGTGTGTGTGAATATCTGTGTGTGTGTGAATATCTGTGTGTGTGAATATCTGTGTGTGTGAATATCTGTGTGTGTGTGAATATCTGTGTGTGTGAATATCTGTGTGTGTGTGAATATCTGTGTGTGTGAATATCTGTGTGTGTGAATATCTGTGTGTGTGAATATCTGTGTGTGTGTGAATATCTGTGTGTGTGAATATCTGTGTGCGTGAATACCTGTGTGTGTGTGAATATCTGTGTGTGTGTGAATATCTGTGTGTGTGAATATCTGTGTGTGTGTGAATATCTGTGTGTGTGAATATCTGTGTGTGTGAATATCTGTGTGTGTGTGAATATCTGTGTGTGTGTGAATATCTGTGTGTGTGAATATCTGTGTGTGTGTGAATATCTGTGTTTGTGTGAATATCTGTGTGTGTGAATATCTGTGTGAGTGTGAATATCTGTGTGTGTGAATATCTGTGTGTGTGAATATCTGTGTGTGTGTGAATATCTGTGTGTGTGAATATCTCTGTGTGTGAATATCTGTGTGTGTGTGAATATCTGTGTGTGTGTGAATATCTGTGTGTGTGAATATCTGTGTGTGTGTGAATATCTGTGTGTGTGAATATCTGTGTGTGTGAATATCTGTGTGTGTGTGAATATCTGTGTGTGTGAATATCTGTGTGTGTGAATATCTGTGTGTGTGTGAATATCTGTGTGTGTGAATATCTGTGTGTGTGAATATCTGTGTGTGTGTGAATATCTGTGTGTGTGAATATCTGTGTGTGTGAATATCTGTGTCTGTGAATATCTGTGTGTGTGTGAATATCTGTGTGTGTGTGAATATCTGTGTGTGTGAATATCTGTGTGTTGTGAATATCTGTGTCTGTGAATATCTGTGTGTGTGTGAATATCTGTGTGTGTGTGAATATCTGTGTGTGTGAATATCTGTGTGTGTGAATATCTGTGTGTGTGTGAATATCTGTGTGTGTGAATATCTGTGTGTGTGTGAATATCTGTGTGTGTGTGAATATCTGTGTGTGTGAATATCTGTGTGTGTGTGAATATCTGTGTGTGAATATCTGTGTGTGTGTGAATATCTGTGTGTGTGAATATCTGTGTGTGTGAATATCTGTGTGTGTGTGAATATCTGTGTGTGTGAATATCTGTGTGTGTGTGAATATCTGTGTGTGTGTGAATATCTGTGTGTGTGAATATCTGTGTGTGTGTGAATATCTGTGTGTGTGAATATCTGTGTGTGTGAATATCTGTGTGTGTGTGAATATCTGTGTGTGTGAATATCTGTGTGTGTGAATATCTGTGTGTTTGTGAATATCTGTGTGTGTGAATATCTGTGTGTGTGAATATCTGTGTGTGTGTGAATATCTGTGTCTGTGAATATCTGTGTGTGTGAATATCTGTGTGTGTGTGAATATCTGTGTGTGTGAATATCTGTGTGTGTGTGAATATCTGTGTGTGTGTGAATATCTGTGTGTGTGAATATCTGTGTGTGTGTGAATATCTGTGTGTGTTAATATCTGTGTGTGTGTGAATATCTGTGTGTGTGTGAATATCTGTGAGTGTGAATATCTGTGTGTGTGAATATCTGTGTGAGTGTGAATATCTGTGTGTGTGAATATCTGTGTGTGTGTGAATATCTCTGTGTGTGTGAATATCTGTGTGTGTGAATATCTGTGTGTGTGTGAACATCTGTGTGTGTGTGAATATCTGTGTGTGAGAATATCTGTGTGTGTGTGAATATCTGTGTGTGTGTGAATATCTGTGTGTGTGAATATCTGTGTGTGTGTGAATATCTGTGTGAGTGTGAATATCTGTGTGTGTGAATATCTGTGTGTGTGTGAACATCTGTGTGTGTGTGAATATCTGTGTGTGAGAATATCTGTGTGTGTGTGAATATCTGTGTGTGTGAATATCTGTGTGTGTGAATATCTGTGTGTGTGAATATCTGTGTGTGTGTGAATATCTGTGTGTGTGAATATCTGTGTGTGTGAATACCTGTGTGTGTGTGAATATCTGTGTGTGTGAATATCTGTGTGAGTGTGAATATCTGTGTGTGTGAATATCTGTGTGTGTGTGAATATCTCTGTGTGTGTGAATATCTGTGTGTGTGAATATCTGTGTGTGTGAATACCTGTGTGTGTGTGAATATCTGTGTGTGAGAATATCTGTGTGTGTGTGAATATCTGTGTGTGTGAATATCTGTGTGTGTGAATATCTGTGTGTGTGAATACCTGTGTGTGTGTGAATATCTGTGTGTGAGAATATCTGTGTGTGTGTGAATATCTGTGTGAGTGTGAATATCTGTGTGTGTGTGAATATCTGTGTGTGTGTGAATATCTGTGTGTGTGAATATCTGTGTGTGTGTGAATATCTGTGTGTGAGAATATCTGTGTGTGTGTGAATATCTGTGTGAGTGTGAATATCTGTGTGTGTGTGAATATCTGTGTGTGTGTGAATATCTGTGTGTGTGAATATCTGTGTGTGTGTGAATATCTGTGTGTGTGTGAATATCTGTGTGTGTGAATAACTGTGTGTGTGAATATCTGTGTGTGTGAATATCTGTGTGTGTGTGAATATCTGTGTGTGTGAATATCTGTGTGAGTGTGAATATCTGTGTGAATGAATATCTGTGTGAGTGTGAATATCTGTGAGTGTGTGAATATCTGTGTCTGTGTGAATATCTGTGTGTGTGAATATCTGTGTGTGTGAATATCTGTGTGTGTGTGAATATCTGTGTGTGTGAATATCTGTGTGTGTGTGAATATCTGTGTGTGTGAATATCTGTGTGTGTGAATATCTGTGTGTGTGAATATCTCTGTGTGTGAATACCTGTGTGTGTGAATATCTGTGTGTGTGAATATCTGTGTGTGTGTGAATATCTGTGTGTGTGAATACCTGTGTGTGTGTGAATATCTGTGTGTGAGAATATCTGTGTGTGTGTGAATATCTGTGTGTGTGTGAATATGTGTGTGTGTGAATATCTGTGTGTGTGAATATCTGAAGAGCATCTGACCAAGACCCATCATCAAACACTATCCCTGTAAACATCCCTGGGCACTATAGGACAATTTAGCACGGCCAATCCCACTCTAACCTGTACATCCCTGGGCACTACGGGACAATTTAGCACGGCCAATCCCACTCTAACCTGTACATCCCTGGGCACTACGGGACAATTTAGCACGGCCAATCCCACCCTAACCTGCACATCCCTGGGCACTATGGGACAATTTAGCACGGCCAATCCCACTCTAACCTGCACATCCCTGGGCACTATGGGACAATTTAGCACGGCCAATCCCACTCTAACCTGCACATCCCTGGGCACTATGGGACAATTTAGCACGGCCAATCCCACCCTAACCTGCACATCCCTGGGCACTATGGGACAATTTAGCACGGCCAATCCCACCCTAACCTGTACATCCCTGGGCACTACGGGGACAATTTGGCACGGCCAATCCCCACCCTAGCCTGCACATCCTTGGGCACTATGGGACAATTTAGCACGGCCAATCCCACCCTAACCTGCACATCCCTGGGCACTATGGGACAATTTAGCACGGCCAATCCCACTCTAACCTGCACATCCCTGGGCACTACGGGACAATTTAGCACGGCCAATCCCACCCTAACCTGCACATCCCTGGGCACTATGGGACAATTTAGCACAGCCAATCCCACCCTAACCTGCACATCCCTGGGCTCTACGGGACAATTTAGCACGGCCAATCCCACCCTAACCTGTACATCCCTGGGCACTACGGGGACAATTTGGCACGGTCAATCCCACCCTAACCTGCACATCCCTGGGCACTACGGGGACAATTAGGCACGGCCAATCCCCACCCTAACCTGCACATCCCTGGGCACTACAGGGACAATTTAGCATGGCCAATCCCACCCTAACCTGCACATCCCTGGGCACTACGGGGACAATTTAGCATGGCCAATCCCACCCTAACCTGCACATCCCTGGCACTATGGGACAATTTAGCACGGCCAATCCCACCCTAACCTGTACATCCCTGGGCACTACGGGACAATTTAGCACGGCCAATCCCACCCTAACCTGTACATCCCTGGGCACTACGGGGGCGATTTAGCACGGCCAATCCCACCCTAACCTGTACATCCCTGGGCACTACGGGGACAATTTAG
>NC_092791.1:34453448-34465948 GCF_047496795.1 Chiloscyllium punctatum | reverse complement strand
ACCAACGCACACACAGTCACACACACACACTTACACACTTACTCTCTCACTCACACACAGACACATACACAAACTTACACACTCACACTCACACACTTACACACGCACTCACATACTCACTCACACATACTCACACTCACTCGCACACTTACACAATTACACACACACACTCTTACACACACAGACACTCACGCACTCACACTCACACACACACAAATGCACACACACATGCACTCTCACACACACACGCACACACATACTCACACGCACATAGAAACACACACACACTCACTCAGACGTGCACACACTTTCACACAGATGCACACACATGCACACACACTCAAACACACTCATACACACACATTCACATACACACAATCTCACACACACTCCTACACACACCTACCCACTCACACACCCAATCCCACACCCACTCACACTCTCACACACCTTCTCACACTCACTCACACACTGATACACACACTCACTCACACACTTAAACAATTACACATTCACTCATACTCTTACACACACACACTTACACACACACACTTACACACAGAGACAGAAACACACACACAAATATACACACACACACGCACTCTCACACTCCCACACAGACAAACACATACACGTACACACTCACACACACTCGCACACAGACACTCACTCAGACGTGCACACACTCTCACACAGATGCACACACACACACACGCACACACTCAAACACACTCATACACACACACACTGTCACCCACTCACCCACTCCCACACACCTTCTCACACTCACTCACGCTTACACAATTACACACACACACTTACACACTGACACTCACGCACTCACACATGCACAGACTCACATCCCCTCACATACATACACTCACACAATCACACACTCACACAATCACACACGCACTGACACAGACACTCACTCACACATACACACTCACACATACTCAGGCATACACACTCACACACACTCACTCACACAATTGCACACACTTACACACCCTGACACTCACACACAGAGTCACACCTCCTCACACACTCACCCACACAATCACTGACACAGACACTCACACATACACACATTCTCACTCTCTCACACACACTCACATTTACACACTGACACTCACACACAATGACACACACACTTTCACATACTCACTCACACTTACATACTCACACTCACTCACACACTTACACAATTACACACACACACTTACACACTGACATGCAATTACTCACAAACTGACACACACACTCACACACAGAGACACACACACACTCTCACTCACTCACACACACCCTCTCACACACTCACACACACTTACACACACTCACAGACACACACTCACGCACACACACTCACTTACACACACACACTCACACTAACTCTCAATCACAGATACATTCACTCACACACTGACACACACACACACAGACACACACCTCACACTCACACACTGACACACTCACAGACACACACAGACGCACTCTCACTCACACACTGACACACACTCTCACACATATACAGACACTCACACTCACTTACACACACACACTTACACTCACACACTTACTCTCACTCAAACACTCACACACACTTACACAATTACACATACTTAGAGAGACACACTCACTCACACACTGACACACACTTAATCTCACACTTACACACACTCACACACTCACTCACACTTACAGACACACACACTCACTCACACACTCTCACACACTGACACACACACACACTCACACACTCGCTCACACCCCCTGCTCACACTCACACCTCCTCACACACACATATTCACACACTTACACAAACACTCACTCACACATATACTCACTCACATGCACACACTCACACTGACACACACATACACACACTCACTAACACACACTTACACTCATACACTCACACACAGACACTCACACTCACTCACACATACTCACACACATACACACTCACAAACACTTTCACAAAGTCTCACACTCACACACACTTACCCGCTCACACACCTACTCACACACATGCTCACATACCCACTCCCACTCTCACACATCTTCTCAAACTCACTCACACACACACACTGACACACACACTCTTACACACAAACTCTCACCTTTACACACTCACTTACACAATTACACATACTCACACACTTACACTCACACACACTCACTCTCACTCTCTCACACACACAGACTCACACCCCCTCACACACTCACTCTCACACTCACATGCACTCACACCCACAATCACACACTCACACATTCTCACTCACACACACTTACACACATACTCAGACACACACACTCAGACACTCACACATTCTCTCACACACTTACACACACTCACACCCACACACACATTTACATACTCACACTCACTCACACACTTACACAACTACACACACACAGACTCACACTCACACACTGACACACACTTACACTCTCACACTTACGCACTTACACAATTACACACACATTTACCTCACATAGACACTCATTCACACACACAGACTCACACACACACACTGACACTCACACACACACGTACCCACACACTCTCTCACACACACAGACACACACACTCACACCTACACATTCACATTCACTCACACACACTTACAATCACTCACACACTGACACATTGACACTCACACGCAGACTCACACCCTCACACACACTCACTCACACACACTGACACAGACACTCACACACACACATTCTCACTCACACACTTACACACCCACACACCCTCTCACACACACTGACACCCTCTCACTCACACACTTACACAAACACAGACTCACTCACCCACACACTTACACACACACACATACACTTACACACACACACACACTCATACACTTACACTCACACACATACACACACACTCTATCACACACACACAAACTCACTCACACACACTCACATACATACACACACACTAACACCTACACACTCACACACTTACACACACACTCACACACACTCTCAAACACACTTACACTCACTCACACTTACATACTCACACACTGATACTCACACACACTCACACCCTCTCACACACACACACTCACACACGCACTGACAGACACTCACACACATTCTCACACACACACACACCCTCACACACAGTCACTCACATTTACACATTCTCACACTCACTCACACAATCACATACACACTCACACCCACTCATACTTACACGCACATAATCACACTTACACATACGCTCACACACTCTCACACTCACTCATTTTCACACTCACTGACTCACACACACTTACACACACACTGACACATACACACACTTTTACACTCACAGTCACACTTATACACTCTCTCTCACTCACACTCACTTACACACTGACACTCACACATGCTCACTCACTCACACTCTCACATACACACACACTAACATACACACACTCACACATTTACACACACAATCACTTACACTCAGACTCTCACTCACTCACATACACACTCACACACACTTACACCCACACTCACACAGGCACACACATGCACACACTCTCTCACACACACTCTCATGCCCACACTCTCAACCACACTCACTCACTTTCACACTCACACTCCCTTACACACACATTCACTCACCCACACACTCACACACACTTACACAAACACTGACAGACACACACATGCACACACTCACACACACACTCTCACACATTCAATCATACAACCTCACACAGACACACTCAGACACTCACACACACACTCACACACTCTCACTCACTTTCACACTCACACTGACTCATACATACTCACACTTACACACACACTCACACACTCACTCACTTTCACACTCACACTCACTCACTTTTTCACACTCTCACTCACACACACAAAGTTACACATTCACTCACACACACTTACACTCTCAATCTCACACACACTCACTTTCACACTCTCACACACTCACTCACACACTCTCACACAATCTCACATGCACTCACACACACGCACTCACACTTACACTCACAAACTTTCACACACACTCTCACACACTCACTTTAACACTCACTCACACTTACACACTCTCACACAATCACACATGCACTCACGCTCACACTCCTACACACACTCACAAATATACGCACACACACTCAACACACATACTCACTCAAACACAGACACACTCACACACACTTACACTCACTCACACACACTCACTTTCACACACACGCACACTCACTCACATTCACACTCACACTGACTCACACACACATATACACTCATACTCACGCACACACACATTCACTCACACACACTCACTTCCATACACACACTCACTCACATTCACACACACTGACTCTCTCACACACATACACTCACACTTACATTCACACACTCACATACTTACACACACATACACTCACACTCACACACTCTTACACTCTCACTCACTTACACACTCTCACACTCACACACACTCTCACTCACACTCACTTTCACACTCAATCTCACACACACACACACTCACACACACTTACACACACATGCACTTTCACAGTCCTACACACTCACTCACACTCATACACACACTCACTCAAACACAGACACACTCACACAATTACACATACTCACTCACACACACATTCACTCACACACACATTCACACTCACACTGACTCACACACACACTCACACTCACTCACTTACACACTCTCACTCACTCACTTACACACTCTCACTCACTCACACTCACTTTCATACTGACTCTCTCTCACACACACTTACTCTCTCACTCACACACACTTACACACACTCACACACTTACACACAGACACTCAAACACGCTCACTCACACACTCACTCACACACAGACACACACTCGCACACACTTACACACAGACACTGACACACTCTCACACACTCAGACTCTCACTCACTCACACAAACAGACACACACACTTACACACACAGACACTCACACACTCACACTCACTCACATAGACACACTTTCACACATAGACACTCACATACACACACACACTCACACACAGACACCCACACACTTGCACACTCACTCACACCTACACTCACTCACTTTCACACTCACACTCACACAGGCACTCACACACACTTACACACTTACACTCACTCTCACTAACACCCACACACTTACACACACAGACACTCACACACACATTCTCACATACACTCATGCACACACACTCACACATTTAGACACACACTCTTACTCACACTTTCACACTCACATACTCTCACTTACGTACACACGCTTACACACTCTCACTCACACAATCACACACACACTCATGCACACACACTCACACACTCACACTCATTCACACACACAAACACACTCACACACATTCACTCTCACTCTCACACACAGACACTTACACACACACACTTACACACTCACTTTTACACACTCTCACTCTCACACACATTTTCACACACAATCACTTACACACACGTTCACTCACACACTTACACACTCACTCACACACACTCACACTCACTCACATATTCACTCACGCTCACACTTTCACACACACTCACTCTTACACACTCTCACTCTCACAAACATTTTCACACACACTCACTTACACACATTCACTCACACTCACACACACATACTCACTGACTCACACACACTCTCACTCACACACACTCACACTCACTCACATATTCACTCTCACTCACACACGCACTCACTTTCACACTCACACACTTTCACAAACACACACAATCTCTCATGCTCTCGCACACATGCACTCACACACCTTCACACACTCACTCTCTCACACACATACTTACACACACATAGACTCACACTCACTCACACACTCACTCTCTCACACACACTCACTCACTTCCACACTCACACACACACTTTGACACTTACACACTCAATCTCTCACTCACACACTCACATACTTACACACAGTCACACTCACATACTCACACTCACTCTCACACTTTCACACACTTACACACTCACTCACACTCACACACTCACTCACTCTCACACTGACACTCACTCACTCTTACACAGTTTCTCACTCTCACAATCTCACATGCACTCACACATTTACACTCTCTCACTCACACTCACTCACTCTCCCTCACACACACTCACACGCTTACACACTCTCACACTCATTCACACACACACTCACACTTTCACATTCACTCATACACACTTAAACACACTCTCACTCACACACACATTCACTCTGACTCACAAACACACACACACTCACTCACCTACACACGCACACCTATACTCACACACACTCACTGACACACACACACTTACACTCACACTCACGCACACACAGACACTCACACACTCCCACTCTCACACCCCGCTCACACTCACACACTCACACAAACACACACACCCACTCACTCACACTCACTAACACACACTCACACATACTCACACACAGACACACACACTCACACACTTACACTCTCACTCACACACACACTCTCACACACTTACACACTCACAGTCAGATAGACACTCACACACACACTCAATCACACACACTCTCACATATGCTCTCACACACTCACACGCCCACTCACACTTACACACACACTCACACTCACTGACACACACTGACTCACACTCACTCACACACATACACACACACTTACACACACACTCTCACTCTCACGTACACACGCACACTCTCACACACACTGTCTCACTCACACACTCACACTTACACACACTCTCACTCACTCACACATTCACTCTCCCTCCCACATATCACACACACTTATACACTCTCACACACAATCACTCACACTCACACACATTCATTCTCTCTCATACACTTACACACACACTTACTCACACTCACTCTCACACATTTACACACTCTCACACACCCCAAACACTTATACTCACACACCCTTACACACACTCACTCTCACACACTTGCACACATGCTCACACACATACTTACACACTTACACACACTCACTCACACACATAGACTCACACTCAAACACACACATTCATCATCACTCACACTTTCACACATTTAAACACTCTCTCACACTCACTCACACGCACTCACTCTCACACTTTCTCATTCACACAATCTCACATGCACTCACACACACTCACTCACTTTCGCACTCACACTGACTCACACACACACACTTTCACACTGACACACACACTCTCACACATTCATTTTCACTTACACACTCTCACACTCTCTCACACACACTCACACTCACTTTCACACTCACACACACAGACTCACACTCACTCTCACACACACTCACACTCTCTCACACACACACTTTCACACGCACACACTCACACACTTCACACACACACCTACACAATCTCACTCACACACACTCACATACTTACACACACACTCACACACAGACTCACACTCACTCAAACACTCTCTCTCTCTCTCACTCACACACTCACTCACTCTCACACAGACACTCACTCACTTTCATACTCACACACTTTCTCACTCACACAATCTCACACGCACTCACACACACTTACACTCACATACACACACACACTTTCACTCACACACACATTCACCTCACTCACACACACACACACACTTACACACCCTCACACACACACTTTCACACTGACACACACACTCACACACTTACACACACTCACACTTACACACACTTACACACACACTCACTCTCACACACACATATATACTCACACACACATTTACACACTCACATACTCACTCACTTACACACACACTCACATACTTACACACTTACACTCACGTTCACACACACACTCACTCACACACTCACTCACACTTACACTCACACACCCACATTCACTCTCACTCACACACACTCACATTTTCACACACACACACTCTCACACACTTACACATTCACACTCACACACACACTCACAATCACTCTCACACACACCTACACACACATTCACTCTCACACACACTCACATAACTTATAGACTCACACACATTTACACACACTCACAATCTTACTCTCACTCACACACACACTCACTCTCACTTACACACACACTCACTCTCACTTACACACACACACACATTCAATCTCACTCACACACACACTTTCACTCACACACACTCAAACATGCACGCACTCACAATCACACACACACACACTCACATACTTCCACACACTCTCACTCTCTCTCACTCACTCACACTCTCACACCCATTTTAACACTCACTTACACCCACACACACACACGCACTCACACTCACACTAATCCCTCTTCACACAGGACCCCGGGTCAGCTCGTGAATTGGAGACTGAATCGGAATACCGGAGGGTGAGAGAGGGTGGGGTGGGGTGGGGTGGGGGAGGGTGGAGCCTGTAACCAGCGGTGTCCCACAGGGACCGGGGCTGACCCCAGGCTTATGTAAACAATTTGGGCGTGAACACAGGAGGCAGGGTCAGTAAATTTGCAAATGACACCAAGGTTAGTGGGATAGTGGACCCTGAGGACGGTTATCTCAGGTTACAGAGAGAGAGATGAGGAGCGGCAGATGGAGTTTAACTCGGATAAACGCGAGGGGTTGCATTTGGGGAAAACCCAACGAGGGGCTGGACTTTTACAGTTCACGGTAGGGTCCTGGGTAGCGCTGCAGAACAGAGAGACCTAGGGGCTCAGGGACATAATTCTCGGACGTTTGCATCGCGAGTGGACTAGGGGGGAGGGTGTCGGGGTTAAGAAGGCGTTTAGCACTCTTGCCTTCGTCGCTCAGACCTTCCGAGCGGAGGGAGGTGGGGACGTCACGTTGGGGTTGTACAGGACGTTGGTGAGGTCTCGTCTGGATCACTGCGTCCAGTCCTGCTCACCCCGTCACAGGGAGGAGATTATCAGCCCGGAGAGGGGCGCGCCAGGGATTTACCGGGATGTTGCCGGGAATGGGGGGGGGGGGGGGGTTTGAGCTACAGGGAGAGGCTGGACAGGCTGGGGCTGTTTTCCCTGGAGCGTCGGAGGCTGAGGGGTGACCTTATAGAGGTTTACAAAATCACGAGGTGGGGGGGGCGGCGCAGATAGGGTTAACGGTACATGTCCTTATCCCCTGAGGTGGGGGGATTTAAAGATGAAGGGACCATATTTTTATGCGACTGCAGAGAGAGATTTGAAAGGGACACGAGGGGCAACTTTTTTTTAACCCAGAGGGTGGTCCGTGTGTGGAATGAGTTTCCTGAGAAAGTGAGGGATGTGCGTACAGTCACAGCGTTTAAAAGGCATTTGGATAAGGACACAGAAAGGAAGGGGTTGGAGGGAGATGGGGCCGGGGGCAAGGGGCAGGTGTGGGACTAGGTTAGTTTGGGATTACCTGCTGTAGGACTCTCTCACGCACACACACAGACACACACTCACACAGACACACAGAGACACACTCACACAGACACAGAGACACAGACACACACTCACGCACACACACACAGACACACACTCACACAGACACACAGAGGCACACTCACACAGACACACAGAGACACACTCACACAGACACAGAGACACAGACACACACTCACGCACACACACACAGACACACACTCACGCACACAGACACAGAGACACACTCACACAGACACACACTCACACAGACACAGAGACACACTCACACAGACACAGAGACACAGACACACACTCACGCACACAGACACAGAGACACACTCACACAGACACACTCACTCACACAGACAGAGACACAAACACACAGACACACACACACACAGACACACTCACACAGACACAGACACACACACACAGACACACACATGCACACACACAGACACACACACACACAGACACAGAGACACACTCACACAGACACAGAGACACAGACACACACTCACGCACACAGACACAGAGACACACTCACACAGACACACACTCACACAGACACAGAGACACACTCACACAGACACAGAGACACAGACACACACTCACGCACACAGACACAGAGACACACTCACACAGACACAGAGACACAGACACACACTCACACAGACACACACTCACACTCACACACACAGACAGAGACACAGACGCAGACACAGAGACACACTCACACAGACACAGACACACACTCACACAGACACACTCACTCACACAGACAGAGACACAAACACACAGACACACACACAGATACACACACACAGACACACTCACACACACACAGATACACACTCACACAGACACAGAGACACAGACACACACTCACACACACAGACACACACACAGACATAGAGACACAGACACACACTCACACAGACACAGAGACACACTCACACAGACACAGAGACACAGACACACACTCACACAGACACACACACACAGACACACACACGCACACACTCACACAGACACACACACACAGACACACACACACACACAGACACAGACACACACACAAATTCCTCTACTGCAGATTAGGATATCTGGGCCAGCATGGATGAGATGGGCGGAAGGGTCTGTTTCCCGTGCGATGGGACTCTGAAGACCCAAGCCCCCTGTTCCCCCTGGGTCTAGCCCCAATCCTGTCTGACCCCTCTCGGTCCCCACCCAACAACAATATCAATCTCCTTCTCAAAACCACCCTCCGGCCCGAACCCCCCACCCCCACCCCCCTCCAAGTTGAAGACGTTTCTCCCCGTTTCGGCCCCAGCCCGTCCCCTTCAGACTGGGATCTCCCCCCAGCCCAACGGTTCCAGACTCTGGCACCCCCCCATCCCTCCTTCAACACCTCCCCCCCCACCCCGAGTCAACGGGAATATCCGTCCCACGTTTCCCTCCCACTCCCCGTCCAGTCGGAGAGACGTACAGCACAGAAACAGATCCTTCGGCCCATCCCGTCCGTGCTGACCCAGATATCCCTAACCTAATCCAGTCCCTGTTCCCCAGCACTCGGCCCCATCTCCCTCTAAACCCTTCCTGTTCCTGTCCCCCATCCAGATGCCTTTTAAATGCTGTCATTGTACCAGCCCCCACCACTTCCTCTGGCAGCTCCTCCCACACACGCACCACCCTCTGGGGGGACAAAGTTACCCCTCGGGTCCCCTTTCCCCCCCTCACCTTAAACCTACCCCCCTTGAGTTCTGGGCTCCCCCCACCGCAGGGGGGGGAAAAGACCTTGTCTATTTACCCCCCCTCCCCTCGTGATTTTATAAACCTCTATAAGGTCACCCCTCAGCCTCCGACGCTCCAGGGAAAACAGCCCCCAGCCTGTCCCAGCCTCTCCCTGTAGCTCAAACCCTCCAACATCCTTGTCAATCTTTTCCGAACCCCTTCCACAACATCCTTCCTGTAGCAGGGAGACCGGGATTGAACACAATATTCCAACAGGGGCCCCCTAACCCAATGTCCTGTACAGCCCCAACATGACCCCCCCAACTCCTGTACTCAATACTCTGACCAATAAAGGGAAGCATACCCAACGCCTCCTTCACTCTCCTATCGACCTGAGACTCCAAGGTCAAGGAGCTATGAACCTGCACTCCAAGGTCTCTGTGTTCAGCAACACTCCCCCAGGACCTTCCCGTTAAGTGTAGAAGTCCTGCCCTGATTTGCCTTGAGCAGGGGGAATGACATTCCAGTGGGCACCAGTGAGCAAGAGGGGAAAGGTGCTGCGTTATTTAATTGGTGCTAGACCGGGGACTGCAGATAGGTGTGGGGTGGGGTTGGGAGTCTTTGCAATGATCGGTGAAGGGGGGGGGGGAACGGTCCCGACCATGGGGAGTTGGTAGCCAGGAGGCTCCAGAAATGTGTAAGGACTCCCCTGAGCAAATTAATCGGAAGAAGGGGTGTAGCCAAGAGGGTTTGAGGACAGAGCACTGACACGCAGAGAGGACTTGAGCGTCCCAGTCCACGATTCATCTCCGGGACAACCTCCAGTCAGCCATCAGGAAGGCAATGGAGGTGGTTACCTCGGGGGTGTGGGCGGGAGGGGGGTTATTCCTGAGGTTCCCTCGGGCTCTGGTCAGACCCGCGTCAGGACGATCGCACAGTGGTTTTTGGGGCCCAGTATCTCAGGAGCGTGTTCAGGGGGGAGAAACGGGGAGCCAGGGGTTAGCCCACGAGGAACGTCCGAGGGATCTGGGCCCAAACTCGAGAGAGGGAGTGGGTGCTGAGGGAGGGTCAGTGCTGAGGGAGGGTCAGTGCTGAGGGAGTGGGTGCTGAGGGAGGGTCAGTGCTGAGGGAGTGGGTGCTGAGGGAGGGTCAGTGCTGAGGGAGGGTCAGTGCTGAGGGAGGGTCAGTGCTGAGGGAGTGGGTGCTGAGGGAGGGTCAGTGCTGTGGGAGGGTCAGAGCTGTGGGAGGGTCAGTGCTGAGGGAATGGGTGCTGTGGGAGGGTCAGTGCTGAGGGAGGGTCAGTGCTGAGGGAGGGTCAGTGCTGAAGGAGGGTCAGTGCTGAGGGAGTGGGTGCTGTGGGAGGGTCAGTGCTGAGGGAGTGG
>NC_092791.1:34416936-34450848 GCF_047496795.1 Chiloscyllium punctatum | reverse complement strand
CCGGTGCCCCTGTCTCTGAGTGCCTCTCTCTCCCCCCCCCCCCCGGTGCCCCTGTCTCTGAGTGCCTCTCTCTCTCTCTCTCTCTCTCTCTCCCCGTGCCCCTGCCTCCCTCTCTCTCTCCCCCCCCCCCCCCCCGGTGCCCCTGTCTCTGAGTGCCTCTCTCTCTCTCTCTCCCCGTGCCCCTGTCTCTGAGTCTCTCTCTCTCTCTCTCTCCCCGTGCCCCTGCCTCCCCCTCTCTCTCCCCCCCCCCCCCCCCCCCGGTGCCCCTGTCTCTGAGTGCCTCTCTCTCTCTGTGCCTGTGTGCAGGTCGCACAGCAGCTCCACACCCTGTTCAGTCTGTGCAGCAGGGGTCAGGAAGCAGAGGTCAGGGGTCACATCCTGCAGCTGACCCAGAGGAAGGACAGTGTCAGGGTGAATGCAGTCTGTGAGGGGAGCCCAGGCCAGGAGGAGGACGAGGACGAGGAGGAGGACGATGAAGGCTGCACAGAGGTACATGCGAGTAATCTCCTTTTAACCGGTTTAACCTGTGCGGCCCTCCCCGTCCTGACTGAGGGAAAGGGGATCAGCCGGCTGGCCTGGGGAGGGTCTGCTCCCTGCTCCAATGCAGGTCTCTGTCCCTTTCCCCCCCCCCCCCCCACAATCCCACCCTGAGCCCTTTCCCTGATGCCATCCCGTTGCAGCCCGATGGTGCCATCTCTCGGTGTCGTGCCCACGTGTCATTCTCTTTGTCTCTGTTTCTCTCCTTGGGGCGCCAGGCCATGGAGTGTGAGAGCCGGGAGACGGTGAGCGATCCAGCCCTCCCCGGCACACCGGCGCCAGCCCACCGGGAGGAGCAGGCCGACGGCTGGACAGTGGTGCAGCGGAAGAAGAGGTAGCCGGCGGGGGGGGGGGGGGGCCGAGCGGCCAGCCTCTGATCCCCGCCATTCCCCGGCCACGGATCTCCACCTCCCGAGCCGCTGGACAACGAGGGAGAAGCCGGGAGGGCCTGGGAATCCTCGAGGAGGGAGGGACCGCACCGTGCAGCTTCTCTCGACCCTGCTCCCTGTCCCGTCGCCATTTCGATGGACACCCACCCACCCACCCACCCACTCTCCCCACCCACCCACCCACTCTCCCCCCCACTCTCCCCCCCACTCTCCCCACTGTGTGTGACGAGGACCCCCACCCAGTCAGAACTCTGTCTGCCCCTGACGCACAGTCACCGCAGCGCGATACAGCTGGATCCTTGCCCCCCCACTCTGGGAGGGGTGAAGATGGACTGAACGCAAGTGGGCCCCGCCCCGGTGGGGGGTGGGGGGTGGGGGGGGGGGGGGGGGAGGTGTACATCCAAACGGCCCGGCCATAGTCATTGGGCACCTGGGGGCTCATTCAGAGACCCCCGTTGGGAGTTTGTGTATTCGGGGAGGTATTCCCCCACCCACTCGTCAGCCCTGGTGCCAGTGGGACCCACTCACCCCCCCCCCCCCCGGATTCGGCCTTGGCTCGAGAGGTCTGTGACCGTTCGGTCCATCGCCTGTGTATCAGCGGCATACCAGCATTTATCTGTGACAGGACAGTGGCCTCAGCTCTGGGAAGGAGGAGGCTGTTCAGCCCATCAGCAGGGTGCAGCTCAGGAACGAGCCGTCTGGTCTGGGTGTACTCCCACCCTGTCCTCATCGAGGAGCTTCGATGGGGGGGGGGGGGGGTTTCCATCGGGCGGTCTCTGTCTCTGTCTCTCTCTCCCCCCCATCTCTCTCTCTCTCTCTCTCTCTCTCCCCCCCATCTCTCTCTCTCTCCCCCCCATCTCTCTCTCTCTCCCCCCCATCTCTCTCTCTCTCCCCCCCATCTCTCTCTCTCTCCCCCCCATCTCTCTCTCTCCCCCCATCTCTCTCTCTCCCCCCATCTCTCTCTCTCTCCCCCCCATCTCTCTCTCTCTCTCCCCCCCATCTCTCTCTCTCCCCCCATCTCTCTCTCTCCCCCCCATCTCTCTCTCTCTCCCCCCATCTCTCTCTCTCTCCCCCCCATCTCTCTCTCTCTCCCCCCCATCTCTCTCTCTCTCCCCCCCATCTCTCTCTCTCTCCCCCCCCATCTCTCTCTCTCTCCCCCCCATCTCTCTCTCTCTCCCCCCCCATCTCTCTCTCTCTCCCCCCCATCTCTCTCTCTCTCCCCCCCATCTCTCTCTCTCTCCCCCCCATCTCTCTCTTTCTCCCCCCCATCTCTCTCTCTCCCCCCCATCTCTCTCTCTCCCCCCCATCTCTCTCTCTCCCCCCATCTCTCTCTCTCCCCCCATCTCTCTCTCTCCCCCCATCTCTCTCTCTCCCCCTCATCTCTCTCTCTCCCGTCCCCCTCTCTCCATCTCTCCCTCTCTCTGTCTCTCTCCCCCTCTCTCCCCCTCTCTCCCCCTCCCTCTCTCTGTCTCTCTCTCCCTCTCTCTCCCTCTCTCTCCCTCTCTCTCCCTCTCTCTCCCTCTCTCTCCCTCTCTCTCCCTCTCTCTCCCTCTCTCTCCCTCTCTCTCCTCTGTCTCCCTCTGTCTCCCTCTCTCTCCCTCTCTCTCCCTCTCTCTCCCTCTCTCTCCCTCTCTCTCCCTCTGTCTCCCTCTGTCTCCCTCTGTCTCCCTCTGTCTCCCTCTGTCTCCCTCTGTCTCCCTCTGTCTCCCTCTGTCTCTCTCTCTCTCTCTCTCTCTCTCTCCCTTCTTCAATTCTGCTCCTGGATCCCTGTTTTTGTCCCTGCCCACTCTTTTATTTCCCCCTCTGTCTGCCTCGCTCCCTCCCTGTTTTTTCTCCCTCACGGTTTCCCCCTCCCATTCCGCATTTGCCGCCCCTCCCACCGTGTTCCCCGTCCCCCCCGAGCTGACGTGTGTGTTGCTCTCTGTGACGAGCTGATCTCTTGATTGAAATGTGTGTTGTTTTCAAACAATAAAGATGCACATTAAAACGGGAATCGCAAGCAGCCTCGTTGCCTCAATAAAATGAAAACAGATCTGAGGGGTGCTATAACCCAAGCACAGGTGCTGGAGAAACCCAGCAGGTCTGTCAGCATCCGTGGGAAGAGAGAAAAGGGGCGACAGTTAACACAGTCCAGGCCCTTCGGCCCTCGATGTTGTCCCAACCTTTTTATCCTCCTCTTCAGCTCAGCCGAACCTTCGTGCCCTTCATTGTGAGATCCTCTGTGTGCCCCTGACCCAAGAGTTATGGAAGCCGTCCCTGATGTATCTGCGTGGGTTCACGGCTGGCGGCCTTCCTTCAGGACAGTAAGGCTGACGATTCCTGGGAGGGGTTTGTGGCCCAATGCCGAGGGGCGCCTTTGACCGTTACAGAGGGACCGATGTGAATTTAACGCCCCCAGTCCGGTTTGTTCAAGGCCAGCCCCTCTCGGAGTCCCGTGAAAGCAGCTCTGAAAAGGGAGTCAAATCGGGGACACTGTGAAGGCTAATCCAGCCAGCCCTCCCCCCACCCCCCCACGGTACCCACAGAACGGGTGGTGGGTGGGCACACGGAGGGGTGAGGGAGTCATCGGTCTCGAGGGGTGTGTGCCAACGGCGGGCTGGTGGGGCTAGTTCAGTTTGGGTTGGGCTGAAGGGCCTGTTTCCACTGGTGTATGACGTCACGTCGAACGCACAGAAACAGGCCTTTCAGTCCAACCACTCCGTGCTGACCCAGAGATCCGAAATTAATCTCGTCCCTGTTTGCCCAGCACTTGGCCCACCTCCCTCCAAACCCTTCCTCTCCATGTCTCTTCCCCCCCCCCCCCCCCCCAATCCAGATGCCTTTTAAATGTTGGCATTGTACCAGCCCCCAGCACTTCCTCTGGCAGCTGGTTCCACACACACACCACCCTCTGGGGAAAAGATTGCCCCTTAGGTCCCTTTTAAATCTTTCCCCCCACCCCCTCTCACCCTAAACCTGTGGCCCTCCAGTTTAGGACTCCCCCCACCCCAGGGAAAAGACCGTGCCTCTTCAGTCAAAAGTAGGTCACACAGGTACTGGAGATGAGAGTGGTGCTGGAAAAGCTCGGGCAGCGTCCGAGGGGCAGGAAAGTCCATGTTTGTGGGTTGGAGCCCTTCTTTGGGAATGTTTCTCCGATGCTGCCTGGTCTGCTGGGGTTTTCGAGCAACACGCTCTCAGCTCTGACCTCCAGTATCTGCGGAACTCACTGTCTCCTCGTTTATATGGATCTGGAGCTACCGTCTCTGCTGCACATAGTAATCGCACCCTCCCCCCCCCCAACCCCCCACGGCCAGGGACGGACGCCTTTCCTGTTTCTCACCTCACTGACATTTTTAAAACGAGCAAAACCGTCTGCAAATCACTGAGGGAGTACAAGGGGAGCAGATTGTGACGCTACACTCTGGGCACTGAACGCTCTCGTACCAACACAGACTTCCATGGTGCTGAGGGACAGACACTCTCACTCCTGTCTGTCTGTCTGCTCACCGGGACGGTGCTGAGGGACAGACACGCTCACTCCTGTCTGTCTGTCTGCTCACCGGGACGGTGCTGAGGGACTGACACTCTCACTCCTGTCTGTCTGTCTGCTCACCGGGACGGTGCTGAGGGACAGGCACTCTCACTCCTGTCTGTCTGCTCACCGGGACGGTGCTGAGGGACAGGCACACTCACTCCTGTCTGTCTGCTCACCGGGACGGGGCTGAGGGACTGACACTCTCACTCCTGTCTGTCTGCTCACCGGGACGGTGCTGAGGGACTGACACTCTCACTCCTGTCTGTCTGCTCACCGGGACGGTGCTGAGGGACTGACACTCTCACTCCTGTCTGTCTGTCTGCTCACCGGGACGGTGCTGAGGGACAGGCACTCTCACTCCTGTCTGTCTGTCTGCTCACCGGGACGGTGCTGAGGGACAGGCACTCTCACTCCTGTCTGCTCACCGGGACGGTGCTGAGGGACAGACACTCTCACTCCTGTCTGTCTGTCTGCTCACCGGGACGGTGCTGAGGGACAGACACTCTCACTCCTGTCTGTCTGCTCACCGGGACGGTGCTGAGGGACAGGCACACTCACTCCTGTCTGTCTGTCTGCTCACCGGGACGGTGCTGAGGGACAGACACTCTCACTCCTGTCTGTCTGCTCACCGGGACGGTGCTGAGGGACAGGCACACTCACTCCTGTCTGTCTGCTCACCGGGACGGTGCTGAGGGACTGACACTCTCACTCCTGTCTGTCTGTCTGCTCACCGGGACGGTGCTGAGGGACAGACACTCTCACTCCTGTCTGTCTGCTCACCGGGACGGTGCTGAGGGACAGACACTCTCACTCCTGTCTGCTCACCGGGACGGTGCTGAGGACAGACACTCTCACTCCTGTCTGTCTGCTCACCGGGACGGTGCTGAGGGACAGACACTCTCACTCCTGTCTGTCTGTCTGCTCACCGGGACGGTGCTGAGGGACAGGCACTCTCACTCCTGTCTGTCTGTTCACCGGGACGGTGCTGAGGGACAGACACTCTCACTCCTGTCTGTCTGTCTGCTCACCGGGACGGTGCTGAGGGACAGACACTCTCACTCCTGTCTGTCTGTCTGCTCACCGGGACGGTGCTGAGGGACAGGCACTCTCACTCCTGTCTGCTCACCGGGACGGTGCTGAGGGACAGGCACTCTCACTCCTGTCTGTCTGTCTGCTCACCGGGACGGTGCTGAGGGACAGACACTCTCACTCCTGTCTGTCTGTCTGCTCACCGGGACGGTGCTGAGGGACAGGCACTCTCACTCCTGTCTGCTCACCGGGACGGTGCTGAGGGACAGACACTCTCACTCCTGTCTGTCTGCTCACCGGGACGGTGCTGAGGGACAGACACTCTCACTCCAGTCTGCTCACCGGGACGGTGCTGAGGGACAGACACTCTCATTCCTGCCTGTCTGTCTGCTCACCGGGACGGTGCTGAGGGACAGACACTCTCACTCCTGTCTCTCTGTCTGCTCACCGGGACGGTGCTGAGGGACAGACACTCTCATTCCTGCCTGTCTGTCTGCTCACCGGGACGGTGCTGAGGGACAGGCACTCTCACTCCTGTCTGTCTGCTCACCGGGACGGTGCTGAGGGACAGGCACACTCACTCCTGTCTGTCTGCTCACCGGGACGGTGCTGAGGGACTGACACTCTCACTCCTGTCTGTCTGTCTGCTCACCGGGACGGTGCTGAGGGACAGACACTCTCACTCCTGTCTGTCTGCTCACCGGGACGGTGCTGAGGGACAGACACTCTCACTCCTGTCTGTCTGCTCACCGGGACGGTGCTGAGGGACAGACACTCTCACTCCTGTCTGCTCATCGGGACGGTGCTGAGGGACAGACACTCTCATTCCTGCCTGTCTGCTCACCGGGACGGTGCTGAGGGACAGGCACGCTCACTCCTGTCTGTCTGTCTGCTCACTGGGACGGTGCTGAGGGACAGGCACTCTCACTCCTGTCTGTCTGTCTGCTCACCGGGACGGTGCTGAGGGACAGGCACACTCACTCCTGTCTGTCTGCTCACCGGGACGGTGCTGAGGGACAGGCACACTCACTCCTGTCTGCTCATCGGGACGGTGCTGAGGGACAGACACTCTCACTCCTGTCTGTCTGCTCACCGGGACGGTGCTGAGGGACAGGCACACTCACTCCTGTCTGTCTGCTCACCGGGACGCTGCTGAGGGACAGGCACTCTCACTCCTGTCTGTCTGCTCACCGGGACGGTGCTGAGGGACAGACACTCTCACTCCTGTCTGTCTGTCTGCTTACCGGGACGGTGCTGAGGGACAGGCACGCTCACTCTTGTTTGTCTGCTCACCGGGACGGTGCTGAGGGACAGGCACTCTCACTCCTGTCTGCTCACCGGGACGGTGCTGAGGGACAGGTACTCTCACTCCTGTCTGTCTGTCTGCTCACCGGGACGGTGCTGAGGGACAGACACTCTCACTCCTGTCTGTCTGCTCACCCGGACGGTGATGAGGGACAGACACTCTCACTCCTGTCTGTCTGCTCACCGGGACGGTGCTGAGGGACAGACACTCTCACTCCTGTCTGTCTGCTCACCGGGACGGTGCTGAGGGACAGGCACTCTCACTCCTGTCTGCTCACCGGGACGGTGCTGAGGGACTGACACTCTCACTCCTGTCTGTCTGTCTGCTCACCGGGACGGTGCTGAGGGACAGACACTCTCACTCCTGTCTGCTCATCGGGACGGTGCTGAGGGACAGACACTCTCACTCCTGTCTGTCTGCTCACCGGGACGGTGCTGAGGGACAGACACTCTCACTCCTGTCTGTCTGTCTGCTCACCGGGACGGTGCTGAGGGACAGACACTCTCACTCCTGTCTGTCTGCTCACCGAGACGGTGCTGAGGGACAGACACTCTCACTCCTGTCTGTCTGCTCACCAGGACGGTGCTGAGGGACGGGCACTCTCACTCCTGTCTGTCTGCTCACCGGGACGGTGCTGAGGGACAGGCACTCTCACTCCTGTCTGTCTGCTCACCGGGACGGTGCTGAGGGACAGACACTCTCACTCCTGTCTGTCTGCTCACCGGGACGGTGCTGAGGGACAGACACTCTCACTCCTGTCTGTCTGTCTGCTCACCGGGACGGTGCTGAGGGACAGACACTCTCCTGTCTGTCTGTCTGCTCACCGGGGCGGTGCTGAGGGACAGGCACTCTCACTCCTGTCTGTCTGTCTGCTCACCGGGACGGTGCTGAGGGACAGACACTCTCACTCCTGTCTGCTCACCGGGACGGTGCTGAGGGACAGACACTCTCACTCCTGTCTGTCTGCTCACCGGGACGGTGCTGAGGGACAGGCACTCTCACTCCTGTCTGTCTGTCTGCTCACCGGGACGGTGCTGAGGGACAGACACTCTCACTCCTGTCTGTCTGTCTGCTCACCGGGACGGTGCTGAGGGACAGGCACGCTCACTCCTGTCTGTTTGTCTGCTCACCGGGGCGGTGCTGAGGGACAGGCACTCTCACTCCTGTCTGTCTGTCTGCTCACCGGGGCGGTGCTGAGGGACAGGCACTCTCACTCCTGTCTGTCTGCTCACCGGGACGGTGCTGAGGGACAGGCACTCTCACTCCTGTCTGTCTGCTCACCGGGACGGTGCTGAGGGACAGACACTCTCACTCCTGTCTGTCTGTCTGCTCACCGGGACGGTGCTGAGGGACAGACACTCTCACTCCTGTCTGTCTGCTCACCGGGACGGTGCTGAGGGACAGACACTCTCACTCCTGTCTGGTCACCGGGACGGTGCTGAGGGACAGGCACTCTCACTCCTGTCTGTCTGCTCACCGGGACGGTGCTGAGGGACAGACACTCTCACTCCTGTCTGTCTGTCTGTCTGCTCACCGGGACGGTGCTGAGGAACAGACACTCTCACTCCTGTCTGTCTGCTCACCGGGACGGTGCTGAGGGACAGACACTCTCACTCCTGTCTGTCTGTCTGCTCACCGGGACGGTGCTGAGGGACAGACACTCTCACTCCTGTCTGTCTGCTCACCGGGACGGTGCTGAGGGACAGACACTCTCACTCCTGTCTGCTCACCGGAACGGTGCTGAGGGACAGACACTCTCACTCCTGTCTGTCTGTCTGCTCACCGGGACGGTGCTGAGGGACAGACACTCTCACTCCTGTCTGTCTGCTCACCGGGACGGTGCTGAGGGACAGACACTCTCACTCCTGTCTGTCTGCTCACCGGGACGGTGCTGAGGGACAGACACTCTCACTCCTGTCTGTCTGCTCACCGGGACGGTGCTGAGGGACAGACACTCTCACTCCTGTCTGCTCACCGGGACGGTGCTGAGGGACAGGCACTCTCACTCCTGTCTGTCTGTCTGCTCACCGGGACGGTGCTGAGGGACAGGCACTCTCACTCCTGTCTGCTCACCGGGGCGGTGCTGAGGGACAGACACTCTCACTCCTGTCTGTCTGCTCACCGGGACGGTGCTGAGGGACAGACACTCTCACTCCTGTCTGTCTGTCTACTCACCGGGACGGTGCTGAGGGACAGACACTCTCACTCCTGTCTGTCTGCTCACCGGGACGGTGCTGAGGGACAGACACTCTCACTCCTGTCTGTCTGTCTGTCTGCTCACCGGGACGGTGCTGAGGGACAGACACTCTCGCTCCTGTCTGACTGTCTGCTCACCGGAACGGTGCTGAGGGACAGACACTCTCACTCCTGTCTGACTGTCTGCTCACCGGAACGGTGCTGAGGGACAGACACTCTCACTCCTGTCTGTCTGTCTGCTCACCGGAACGGTGCTGAGGGACAGGCACTCTCACTCCTGTCTGTCTGTCTGCTCACCGGGACGGTGCTGAGGGACAGGCACTCTCACTCCTGTCTGTCTGCTCACTGGGACGGTGCTGAGGGACAGGCACTCTCACTCCTGTCTGTCTGCTCACCGGGACGGTGCTGAGGGACAGGCACTCTCACTCCTGTTTGTCTGCTCACCGGGACGGTGCTGAGGGACAGGCACTCTCACTCCTGTCTGTCTGCTCACCGGGACGGTGCTGAGGGACAGGCACTCTCACTCCTGTCTGTCTGTCTGCTCACCGGGACGGTGCTGAGGGACGGGCACTCTCACTCCTGTCTGTCTGTCTGCTCACCGGGACGGTGCTGAGGGACAGGCACTCTCACTCCTGTCTGTCTGTCTGCTCACCGGGACGGTGCTGAGGGACAGGCACTCTCACTCCTGTCTGTCTGCTCACCGGGACGGTGCTGAGGGACAGGCACTCTCACTCCTGTCTGCTCACCGGGACGGTGCTGAGGGACTGACACACTCACTCCTGTCTGCTCACCGGGACGGTGCTGAGGGACAGACACTCTCACTCCTGTCTGTCTGTCTTCTCACCGGGACGGTGGTGAGGGACAGACACACTCACTCCTGTCTGTCTGCTCACTGGGACGGTGCTGAGGGACAGACACTCTCACTCCTGTCTGTCTGCTCACCGGGACGGTGCTGAGGGACAGGCACTCTCACTCCTGTCTGTCTGTCTGCTCACCGGGACGGTGCTGAGGGACAGGCACTCTCACTCCTGTCTGTCTGTCTACTCACCGGGACGGTGCTGAGGGACAGGCACTCTCACTCCTGTCTGTCTGTCTGCTCACCGGGACGGTGCTGAGGGACAGGCACTCTCACTCCTGTCTGTCTGCTCACCGGGACGGTGCTGAGTGACAGGCACTCTCACTCCTGTCTGTCTGTCTGCTCACCGGGACGGTGCTGAGTGACAGGCACTCTCACTCCTGTCTGTCTGTCTACTCACCGGGACGGTGCTGAGGGACAGACACTCTCACTCCTGTCTGTCTGCTCACCGGGACGGTGCTGAGGGACAGACACTCTCACTCCTGTCTGTCTGCTCACCGGGACGGTGCTGAGGGACAGACACTCTCACTCCTGTCTGTCTGCTCACCGGGACGGTGCTGAGGGACAGGCACTCTCACTCCTGTCTGTCTGTCTGCTCACCGGGACGGTGCTGAGGGACAGACACTCTCACTCCTGTCTGTCTGTCTACTCACCGGGACGGTGCTGAGGGACAGACACTCTCACTCCTGTCTGTCTGCTCACCGGGACGGTGCTGAGGGACAGACACTCTCACTCCTGTCTGTCTGTCTACTCACCGGGACGGTGCTGAGGGACAGACACTCTCACTCCTGTCTGTCTGCTCACCGGGACGGTGCTGAGGGACAGACACTCTCACTCCTGTCTGTCTGCTCACCGCGACGGTGCTGAGGGACAGGCACTCTCACTCCTGTCTGTCTGTCTGCTCACCGGGACGGTGCTGAGGGACAGGCACTCTCACTCCTGTCTGTCTGCTCACCGGGACGGTGCTGAGGGACAGGCACTCTCACTCCTGTCTGTCTGTCTGCTCACCGGGACGGTGCTGAGGGACAGGCACTCTCACTCCTGTCTGTCTGCTCACCGGGACGGTGCTGAGGGACAGACACTCTCACTCCTGTCTGTCTGTCTGCTCACCGGGACGGGGCGTGCTCACCGGGACGGGGCCTGCTCACCGGGACTGGCCTGCTCACCGGTACGGGCCTGCTCACCGGGACGGGGCCTGCTCACCAGGGCCCAGTTTAGGCTTTTCCCCCCCTCCCCTGTCAATGTTTGACCTCCCAATGTGCTGACTCAGCGACATTTAAAGTTGTCTATTCCCGAACAGCTCCCTGTTCAATAACCCAGAAACTCACTGTAATCCCTGTAAACGTTCCATATCCATTCTGTAAATCACTCAAGGTGGTAGTGTGGTGGAGGTACTGTCCCCCCCCCCATCAAACACACCCAGGGACAGGGACAGTATGGGGTTAGATACAGAGTAAAGCTCCCTCTACACTGTCACCCCCCATCAAACACACCCAGGGACAGGGACAGTACGGGGTTAGATACAGAGTAAAGCTCGCTCTACACTGTCCCCCCATCAAACACTCCCAGGGACAGGGACAGCACAGGGTTAGATACAGAGTAAAGCTCCCTCTACACTGTCCCCCATCAAACACTCCCAGGGACAGGGACAGCACAGGGTTAGATACAGAGTAAAGCTCCCTCTACACTGTCCCCCATCAAACACTCCCAGGGACAGGGACAGCACGGGGTTAGATACAGAGTAAAGCTCCCTCTACACTGTCCCCCCATCAAACACTCCCAGAGACAGGGACAGCACGGGGTTAGATACAGAGTAAAGCTCTCTCTACACTGTCCCCCCATCAAACACTCCCAGGGACAGGAGGTTAGATGTAGAGTAAGGCTCTTTCTACACTGTAGGCAGGGGGAAGTGTGTCAGTATTTACAGAGAGTGTCCCCGGGGGGGGGAGAGGGGGGAGTGTGTCAGTCCGGAGGCGGGTGGGGGGGAGAGTGTGTGTCAGTATTTCCGGGGGGTCCCCATGGATGGTAAGGTTCCATCATGGAACAGTACAATGCAGTGCCGGCCCTTCGGCCCTCGATGTTGCCCTGTGAACTAATCTGAGCCCCTTCCCCTCCAACGCCCTATCCTTATCCAAGCATGGTTGAGATAGCCCTAATGTGGCTGAGAGTTAGCTACACTGGCAGGCTGGGCATTCCATGCCCTTCCCACCCTCTGAGTAAAGAATCTGCCTCTGATATCTGTCTTAAATCTATCGCCCCCCCTCCATGTGCAGCCATGTCCCCTCGTACACGCTGACACGATCATCCTCAGAAGATGTCTCTCACTGTCTCCCCTATCTCATCCCCTCACCACCTTGTGTGTCTCCACTCAATCCCCTCTTCGCCGCCTTCTCCCTCGAATGAGGACAGACCCACGTTCCCTCAGCCTTTCCTCATAAACCCTTCCCCCCACCCCCCCCCCCAAGACCAGGCGACATCCTGGTAACTCTCCCCTGCGCCTTTTCCGATGCCTCCACACTCTTCCCGCGATATGGGGGACCAGAACCGTGCGCGATATTCCAAGCATGGCCACACCAATGATTCGGACAGTGTCAGCACGACATCCTGGCCGCAGCACTCAACCCTGAAGGGGAGGGCCGACGCCCGAGACGTCGATTTCCCCCCCCCCATGCTCCTTGGAGGCTGCCTGACCTGTTGAGCTTTTCCAGCACGACATTTTCAAACCGCAGAGCTGAATCCCCTCTCCCAGTGAAACCTCAACACCCCTTGCGCCTTCTGAACAGCGCTATCCACCAACTGGCGCCAACTTTTGGGGATCTGTGTGCACGTGGACTCCCAAGATCCCTCTGCACGACCAAGAATCTTCCCATTGCCTGAGACCCTGATCGGGAACTGTTTCCATCTTGGTGCCCTGATTTGAAAAGCGGGCTAACGGGGATTGGGAATGTGTTTGGCGCAAGTTAAAGGGACCAACGACAGTAACTCTTGGTGCTTGTGAGTGAACCGTTTTAGTTTTTACTAGATTTTCAGAGTTTCTTTGTTCACGTACTGCTGGTGCTCTGTCCGTCCCTCTTGGGTCCCCACCTGCACTGAGCTGTACAGATCGGTGTTCTCCCGCGCGGAGCCGTCCGGGAGTCGGGGCGAGCCGCGGCTGAGGGAGCCGTCCCCCCCCCCCCCTCGCCCTCTGGCGGTGCTGTTTGGCTGCGCCCCCCGCCCGGCTGATCTTCAACATGGGCAGGGTCTCGGAGTACGGTGTCGGCGCTGGCCTCCCGACCGGCGGCTCCCGTGACGAGGGGAGCTCCAGTTTGGCGTAGCAGAGGGGTCCTGGGGCGAGCGGCTGTGGGGAACAGGGGAGAGAGAGAGAGAGAGAGAGAGAGAGAGAGAGTGAGGGAAGGGCTGGGGGAGGGAGAGAGCCCAGACCGTGTCTGAGACCCCCCGCCCTGTAAATACTGACACACTCCCCCTCCCTGGGACACCCCCCCCCTGTAAATACTGACACACTCCCCCTCCCTGGGACACCCCCCTCCTGTAAATACTGACACACTCCCCCTCCCTGGGACACACCCCCTGTAAATACTGTCACACTCCCCCTCCCTGGGACACCCCCCCCCCCTGTAAATACTGACACACTCCCCCTCCCTGGGACACCCCCCCCTGTAAATACTGTCACACTCCCCCTCCCTGGGACACCCCCCCCCCTGTAAATACTGACACACTCCCCCTCCCTGGGACACCCCCCCCCCTGTAAATACTGACACACTCCCCCTCCCTGGGACACCCCCCCCTGTAAATACTGACACACTCCCCCTCCCTGGGACACCCCCCCCCTGTAAATACTGACACACTCCCCCTCCCTGGGACACCCCCCCCCCCCTTGTAAATACTGACACACTCCCCCTCCCTGGGACACCCCCCTGTAAATACTGACACACTCCCCCCTCCCTGGGGATCCCCTGTAAATACTGACACACTCCCCCCTCCCTAGGACCCCCCCCTGTAAATACTGACACACTCCCCCCTCCCTGGGACACCCCCCCCCTGTAAATACTGACACACTCCCCCTCCCTGGGACACCCCCCTGTAAATACTGACACACTCCCCCTCCCTGGGACACCCCCCCCCTGTAAATACTGACACACTCCCCCTCCCTGGGACACCCCCCCCCTGTAAATACTGACACACTCTCCCCCTCCCTGGGACACCCCCCCCCCCCTGTAAATACTGACACACTCCCCCTCCCTGGGACACCCCCCCCCCTGTAAATACTGACACACTCCCCCTCCCTGGGACACCCCCCCCTGTAAATACTGACACACTCCCCCCCTACCTGGGACACCCCCCCCCTGTAAATACTGACACATTCCCCCCCTCCCTGGGACACCCCCCCCCCTGTAAATACTGACACATTCCCCCCCCCTCCCTGGGACACCCCCCCCTGTAAATACTGACACACTCCCCCCTCCCTGGGGATCCCCTGTAAATACTGACACACTCCCCCCTCCCTAGGACCCCCCCCTGTAAATACTGACACACTCCCCCTCCCTGGGACACCCCCCCCCCTGTAAATACTGACACACTCCCCCTCCCTGGGACACCCCCCCCCTGTAAATACTGACACACTCCCCCTCCCTGGGACACCCCCCCCCCCCGTAAATACTGACACACTCCCCCTCCCTGGGACACCCCCCCCCTGTAAATACTGACACACTCCCCCTCCCTGGGACACCACCCCCGTAAATACTGACACACTCCCCCTCCCTGGGACAACCCCCTGTAAATACTGACACACTCCCCCTCCCTGGGACCCCCCCCCTGTAAATACTGACACACTCCCCCTCCCTAGGACCCCCCCCCCTGTAAATACTGACACACTCCCCCTCCCTGGGACACCGCCCCCTGTAAATACTGACACACTCCCCCTCCCTAGGACCCCCCCTGTAAAGACTGACACACTCCCCCCTCCCTGGGACACCCCCCCCCCTGTAAATACTGACACTCTCCCCCCTCCCTGGGACCCCCCCCCCTGTAAATACTGACACACTCCCCCCTCCCTGGGACACCCCCCCCCCTGTAAATACTGACACACTCCCCCCTCCCTGGGACACCCCCCCCCCTGTAAATACTGACACACTCCCCCCTCCCTGGGACCCCCCCCCTGTAAATACTGACACACTCCCCCCTCCCTGGGACCCCCCCCCCCTGTAAATACTGACACACTCCCCCCCTCCCTGGGACACCCCCCCTGTAAATACTGACACACTCCCCCCTCCCTGGGACCCCCCCCCTGTAAATACTGACACACTCCCCCCTCCCTGGGACCCCCCCCCCCTGTAAATACTGACACACTCCCCCCCTCCCTGGGACACCCCCCCTGTAAATACTGACACACTCCCCCCTCCCTGGGACACCCCCCCCCCCTGTAAATACTGACACACTCCCCCCTCCCTGGGACCCCCCCCCTGTAAATACTGACACACTCCCCCCCTCCCTGGGACACCCCCCCTGTAAATACTGACACACTCCCCCCTCCCTGGGACACCCCCCCCCCTGTAAATACTGACACACTCCCCCCTCCCTGGGACACCCCCCCCCTGTAAATACTGACACACTCCCCCTCCCTAGGACCCCCCCCTGTAAATACTGGGACACCCCCCTGTAAATACTGACACACTCCCCCCCCTCCCTGGGACACCCCCCCCCTGTAAATACTGACACACTCCCCCTCCCTAGGACCCCCCCCTGTAAATACTGACACACTCCCCCTCCCTGGGACACCCCCCCCCCGTAAATACTGACACACTCCCCCTCCCTAGGACCCCCCCCTGTAAATACTGACACACTCCCCCCTCCCTGGGACACCCCACCCCCTGTAAATACTGACACACTCCCCCTCCCTAGGACCCCCCCCTGTAAATACTGACACACTCCCCCCTCCCTGGGACACCCCACCCCCTGTAAATACTGACACACTCCCCCTCCCTGGGACACCCCCCCCCTGTAAATACTGACACACTCCCCCCCTCCCTGGGACACCCCCCCCCCTGTAAATACTGACACACTCTCCCCCTCCCTGGGACACCCCCCCTGTAAATACTGACACACTCCCCCCCTACCTGGGACACCCCCCCCCTGTAAATACTGACACATTCCCCCCCTCCCTGGGACACCCCCCCCCCTGTAAATACTGACACATTCCCCCCCCCCTCCCTGGGACACCCCCCCCTGTAAATACTGACACACTCCCCCCTCCCTGGGGATCCCCTGTAAATACTGACACACTCCCCCCTCCCTAGGACCCCCCCCTGTAAATACTGACACACTCCCCCTCCCTGGGACACCCCCCCCCTGTAAATACTGACACACTCCCCCTCCCTGGGACACCCCCCCCCTGTAAATACTGACACACTCCCCCTCCCTGGGACACCCCCCCCCCTGTAAATACTGACACACTCCCCCTCCCTGGGACACCCCCCCCTGTAAATACTGACACACTCCCCCTCCCTGGGACACCCCCCCCGTAAATACTGACACACTCCCCCTCCCTGGGACAACCCCCTGTAAATACTGACACACTCCCCCTCCCTGGGACCCCCCCCCTGTAAATACTGACACACTCCCCCTCCCTAGGACCCCCCCCCCTGTAAATACTGACACACTCCCCCTCCCTGGGACACCGCCCCCTGTAAATACTGACACACTCCCCCTCCCTAGGACCCCCCCTGTAAAGACTGACACACTCCCCCCTCCCTGGGACACCCCCCCCCCTGTAAATACTGACACTCTCCCCCCTCCCTGGGACCCCCCCCCTGTAAATACTGACACACTCCCCCCTCCCTGGGACACCCCCCCCCCTGTAAATACTGACACACTCCCCCCTCCCTGGGACACCCCCCCCCCTGTAAATACTGACACACTCCCCCCTCCCTGGGACCCCCCCCCTGTAAATACTGACACACTCCCCCCTCCCTGGGACCCCCCCCCCCTGTAAATACTGACACACTCCCCCCCTCCCTGGGACACCCCCCCTGTAAATACTGACACACTCCCCCCTCCCTGGGACCCCCCCCCTGTAAATACTGACACACTCCCCCCTCCCTGGGACCCCCCCCCCTGTAAATACTGACACACTCCCCCCCTCCCTGGGACACCCCCCCTGTAAATACTGACACACTCCCCCCTCCCTGGGACACCCCCCCCCCTGTAAATACTGACACACTCCCCCCTCCCTGGGACCCCCCCCCTGTAAATACTGACACACTCACCCCCTCCCTGGGACACCCCCCCTGTAAATACTGACACACTCCCCCCTCCCTGGGACACCCCCCCCCCTGTAAATACTGACACACTCCCCCCTCCCTGGGACACCCCCCCCTGTAAATACTGACACACTCCCCCTCCCTAGGACCCCCCCCTGTAAATACTGGGACACCCCCCTGTAAATACTGACACACTCCCCCCCTCCCTGGGACACCCCCCCCCTGTAAATACTGACACACTCCCCCTCCCTAGGACCCCCCCCTGTAAATACTGACACACTCCCCCTCCCTGGGACACCCCCCCCCCGTAAATACTGACACACTCCCCCTCCCTAGGACCCCCCCCTGTAAATACTGACACACTCCCCCCTCCCTGGGACACCCCACCCCCTGTAAATACTGACACACTCCCCCTCCCTGGGACACCCCCCTGTAAATACTGACACACTCCCCCTCCCTGGGACATGCCCCCCCCTGTAAATACTGACACACTCCCCCCCTCCCTGGGACACCCCCCCCCCTGTAAATACTGACACACTCTCCCCCTCCCTGGGACACTCCCCCCCTGTAAATACTGACACACTCCCCCTCCCTGGGACACCCCCCCCGGAAATACTGACACACTCCCCCTCCCTGGGACCCCCCCCCCTGTAAATACTGACACACTCCCCCCCTCCCTGGGACACCCCCCCCCTGTAAATACTGACACACTCCCCCTCCCTGGGACACCCCCCCCCTGTAAATACTGACACACTCCCCCTCCCTGGGACACCCCCCCCTGTAAATACTGACACACTCCCCCTCCCTGGGACACCCCCCCCCCTGTAAATACTGACACACTCCCCCTCCCAGGGACACCCCCCCCCTGTAAATACTGACACACTCCCCCTCCCTGGGACACCCCCCCCCCTGTAAATACTGACACACTCCCCCTCCCTGGGACACCCCCCTGTAAATACTGACACACTCCCCCTCCCTGGGACACCCCCCCCCTGTAAATACTGACACACTCCCCCTCCCTGGGACACCCCCCCCCCTGTAAATACTGACACACTCCCCCCCTCCCTGGGACACCCCCCCCCTGTAAATACTGACACACTCCCCCTCCCTGGGACACCCCCCCCCTGTAAATACTGACACACTCCCCCTCCCTGGGACACGCCCCCTGTAAATACTGACACACTCCCCCTCCCTGGGACACCCCCCCCCCTGTAAATACTGACACACTCCCCCTCCCTGGGACACCCCCCCCCCTGTAAATACTGACACACTCCCCCCCTCCCTGGGACACCCCCCCCCTGTAAATACTGACACACTCCCCCCTCCCTGGGACACCCCCCCCCCCTGTAAATACTGACACACTCCCCCTCCCTGGGACACACCCCCCCCCCTGTAAATACTGACACACTCCCCCCCTCCCTGGGACACCCCCCCCTGTAAATACTGACACAGTCCCCCTCCCTGGGACACCCCCCCCTGTAAATACTGACACACTCCCCCTCCCTGGGACACGCCCACTGTAAATACTGACACACTCCCCCTCCCTGGGACACCCCCCCCCCTGTAAATACTGACACACTCCCCCTCCCTGGGACACCCCCCCCCTCTGTAAATACTGACACACTCCCCCTCCCTGGGACACCCCCCCCCCCTGTAAATACTGACACACTCCCCCTCCCTGGGACACCCCCCCTGTAAATACTGACACACTCCCCCCCCCCTCCCTCGGACCCCCCCCCCCTGTAAATACTGACACACTCCCCCCCTCCCTGGGACCCCCCCCCCCTGTAAATACTGACACACTCCCCCTCCCTGGGACACCCCCCCTGTAAATACTGACACACTCCCCCCCCCTCCCTGGGACCCCCCCCCCTGTAAATACTGACACACTCCCCCCCCCCCTCCCTCGGACCCCCCCCCCCCTGTAAATACTGACACACTCCCCCCCTCCCTGGGACCCCCCCCCCCTGTAAATACTGACACACTCCCCCTCCCTGGGACACCCCCCCTGTAAATACTGACACACTCCCCCTCCCTGGGACACCCCCCCTGTAAATACTGACACACTCCCCCTCCCTGGGACACCCCCCCTGTAAATACTGACACACTCCCCCTCCCTGGGACCCCCCCCCCTGTAAATACTGACACACTCCCCCTCCCTAGGACCCCCCCCTGTAAATACTGACACACTCCCCCTCCCTAGGACCCCTCCCTGTAAATACTGACACACTCCCCCTCCCTGGGACACCCCCCCCCTGTAAACACTGACACACTCCCCCTCCCTAGGACCCCCCCTGTAAATACTGACACACTCCCCCCTCCCTGGGACACCCCCCCCCCTGTAAATACTGACACACTCCCCCTCCCTGGGACACCCCCCCCCCTGTAAATACTGACACACTCCCCCTCCCTGGGACACCCCCCCCCCCCTGTAAATACTGACACACTCCCCCCTCCCTGGGACCCCCCCCCCTGTAAATACTGACACACTCCCCCTCCCTGGGACACCCCCCCCCCTGTAAATACTGACACACTCCCCCTCCCTGGGACACCCCCCCCCCCCTGTAAATACTGACACACTCCCCCCCTCCCTGGGACACCCCCCCCTGTAAATACTGACACATTCCCCCCCTCCCTGGGACACCCCCCCCCCCCTGTAAATACTGACACACTCCCCCTCCCTGGGACACCCCCCCCTGTAAATACTGACACATTCCCCCCCTCCCTGGGACACCCCCCCCCTGTAAATACTGACACACTCCCCCTCCCTGGGACACCCCCCCCTGTAAATACTGACACACTCCCCCTCCCTGGGACACCCCCCCCCTGTAAATACTGACACACTCCCCCCCCTCCCTGGGACAGCCCCCTGTAAATACTGACACACTCCCCCTCCCTAGGACCCCCCCCTGTAAATACTGACACACTCCCCCTCCCTAGGACCCCCCCCCTGTAAATACTGACACACTCCCCCCCTCCCTGGGACACCCCCCCCCTGTAAATACTGACACACTCCCCCTCCCTGGGACACCCCCCCCCCCTGTAAATACTGACACACTCCCCCCCTCCCTGGGACACCCCCCCCCTGTAAATACTGACAAACTCCCCCCCTCCCTGGGACACCCCCCCCCTGTAAATACTGACACACTCCCCCTCCCTGGGACACCCCCCCCTGTAAATACTGACACACTCCCCCTCCCTGGGACACCCCCCCCCTGTAAATACTGACACACTCCCCCCCCCTCCCTGGGACAGCCCCCTGTAAATACTGACACACTCCCCCTCCCTGGGACACCCCCCTGTAAATACTGACACACTCCCCCTCCCTGGGACACCCCCCCCTGTAAATACTGACACACTCCCCCCCTCCCTGGGACACCCCCCCCCTGTAAATACTGACACACTCCCCCTCCCTGGGACCCCCCCCTGTAAATACTGACACACTCCCCCTCCCTGGGACACCCCCCCCTGTAAATACTGACACACTCCCCCCCTCCCTGGGACACCACCCCCCCTGTAAATACTGACACGCTCCCCCTCCCTAGGACCCCCCCCTGTAAATACTGACACACTCCCCCTCCCTAGGACCCCCCCCTGTAAATACTGACACACTCCCCCCCTCCCTGGGACACCCCCCCCCTGTAAATACTGACACACTCCCCCCTCCCTGGGACACCCCCCCCCCTGTAAATACTGACACACTCCCCCCCTCCCTGGGACACCCCCCCCCCCTGTAAATACTGACACACTCCCCCTCCCTGGGACACCCCCCCCCCTGTAAATACTGACACACTCCCCCTCCCTGGGACACCCCCCTGTAAATACTGACACACTCCCCCCTCCCTGGGACCCCCCCCCCCCGGAAATACTGACACACTCCCCCTCCCTGGGACACCCCCCCCCCTGTAAATACTGACACACTCCCCCTCCCTGGGACACCCCCCCCTGTAAATACTGACACACTCCCCCCCTCCCTGGGACACCCCCCACCCCTGTAAATACTGACACACTCCCCCCCCCCTCCCTGGGACACCCCCCCCTGTAAATACTGACACACTCCCCCTCCCTGGGACACCCCCCCCTGTAAATACTGACACACTCCCCCTCCCTGGGACACCCCCCCCTGTAAATACTGACACACTCCCCCTCCCTGGGACACCCCCCCCCCTGTAAATACTGACACACTCCCCCCACTCCCTGGGACACCCCCCTGTAAATACTGACACACTCCCCCTCCCTGGGACACCCCCCTGTAAATACTGACACACTCCCCCTCCCTGGGACACCCCCCCCCCTGTAAATACTGACACACTCCCCCTCCCTGGGACACCCCCCCCCCCTGTAAATACTGACACACTCCCCCTCCCTGGGACACCCCCCTGTAAATACTGACACACTCCCCCTCCCTGGGACACCCCCCTGTAAATACTGACACACTCCCCCTCCCTGGGACACCCCCTGTAAATACTGACACACTCCCCCTCCCTGGGACCCCCCCCCTGTAAATACTGACACACTCCCCCTCCCTAGGACCCCCCCCTGTAAATACTGACACACTCCCCCTCCCTGGGACACCCCCCCCTGTAAATACTGACACACTCCCCCTCCCTAGGACCCCCCCTGTAAATACTGACACACTCCCCCTCCCTGGGACACCCCCCCCCTGTAAATACTGACACACTCCCCCTCCCTGGGACACCCCCCCTGTAAATACTGACACACTCCCCCTCCCTGGGACACCCCCCCCCCTGTAAATACTGACACACTCCCCCCCTCCCTGGGACACCCCCCCCTGTAAATACTGACACACTCTCCCCCTCCCTGGGACACCCCCCCCCTGTAAATACTGACACACTCCCCCCCCCTCCCTGGGACACCCCCCCCTGTAAATACTGACACACTCCCCCTCCCTGGGACACCCCCCCCCTGTAAATACTGACACACTCCCCCTCCCTGGGACACCCCCCCCTGTAAATACTGACACACTCCCCCTCCCTCGGACACCCCCCCCCTGTAAATACTGACACACTCCCCCTCCCTGGGACACCCCCCCCCTGTAAATACTGACACACTCCCCCCACTCCCTGGGACACCCCCCTGTAAATACTGACACACTCCCCCTCCCTGGGACACCCCCCTGTAAATACTGACACACTCCCCCTCCCTAGGACCCCCCCCTGTAAATACTGACACACTCCCCCTCCCTGGGACACCCCCCCCCTGTAAATACTGACACACTCCCCCTCCCTGGGACACCCCCCTGTAAATACTGACACACTCCCCCTCCCTGGGACACCCCCCCCCCTGTAAATACTGACACACTCCCCCCGTCCCTGGGACACCCCCCCCCTGTAAATACTGACACACTCTCCCCCTCCCTGGGACACCCCCCCCCTGTAAATACTGACACACTCCCCCTCCCTGGGACACCCCCCCCCTGTAAATACTGACACACTCCCCCTCCCTGGGACACCCCCCCCTGTAAATACTGACACACTCCCCCTCCCTGGGACAACCCCCTGTAAATACTGACACACTCTCCCCCTCCCTGGGACACCCCCCCCCTGTAAATACTGACACACTCCCCCTCCCTGGGACACCCCCCCCCCCCTGTAAATACTGACACACTCCCCCTCCCTGGGACACCCCCCCCCTGTAAATACTGACACACTCCCCCTCCCTGGGACCCCCCCCCCCCTGTAAATACTGACACACTCCCCCTCCCTAGGACCCCCCCCTGTAAATACTGACACACTCCCCCTCCCTAGGACCCCCCCCTGTAAATACTGACACACTCCCCCTCCCTGGGACACCCCCCCCCTGTAAATACTGACACACTCCCCCTCCCTAGGACCCCCCCTGTAAATACTGACACACTCCCCCCTCCCTGGGACACCCCCCCCCCTGTAAATACTGACACACTCCCCCTCCCTGGGACACCCCCCCCCCCTGTAAATACTGACACACTCCCCCCCTCCCTGGGACACCCCCCCCCTGTAAATACTGACACACTCCCCCTCCCTGGGACACCCCCCCCCTGTAAATACTGACACAGTCCCCCTCCCTGGGACACCCCCCCCTGTAAATACTGACACACTCCCCCTCCCTGGGACACGCCCCCTGTAAATACTGACACACTCCCCCTCCCTGGGACACCCCCCCCCCTGTAAATACTGACACACTCCCCCTCCCTGGGACACCCCCCCCCCTGTAAATACTGACACACTCCCCCCCTCCCTGGGACACCCCCCCCCTGTAAATACTGACACACTCCCCCCTCCCTGGGACACCCCCCCCCCCTGTAAATACTGACACACTCCCCCTCCCTGGGACAACCCCCACCCTGTAAATACTGACACACTCCCCCTCCCTGGGACACCCCCCCCCTCTGTAAATACTGACACACTCCCCCTCCCTGGGACACCCCCCCCCCCTGTAAATACTGACACACTCCCCCTCCCTGGGACACCCCCCCTGTAAATACTGACACACTCCCCCCCCCCCTCCCTCGGACCCCCCCCCCCTGTAAATACTGACACACTCCCCCCCTCCCTGGGACCCCCCCCCCTGTAAATACTGACACACTCCCCCTCCCTGGGACACCCCCCCTGTAAATACTGACACACTCCCCCCCCTCCCTGGGACCCCCCCCTGTAAATACTGACACACTCCCCCCCCGGGGACACCCCCCTGTAAATACTGACACACTCCCCCTCCCTGGGACCCCCCCTGTAAATACTGACACACTCCCCCTCCCTGGGACACCCCCCCTGTAAATACTGACACACTCCCCCTCCCTGGGACACCCCCCCTGTAAATACTGACACACTCCCCCTCCCTGGGACCCCCCCCCCCTGTAAATACTGACACACTCCCCCTCCCTAGGACCCCCCCCTGTAAATACTGACACACTCCCCCTCCCTAGGACCCCTCCCTGTAAATACTGACACACTCCCCCTCCCTGGGACACCCCCCCCCTGTAAATACTGACACACTCCCCCTCCCTAGGACCCCCCCCTGTAAATACTGACACACTCCCCCCTCCCTGGGACACCCCCCCCCCTGTAAATACTGACACACTCCCCCTCCCTGGGACACCCCCCCCCCTGTAAATACTGACACACTCCCCCTCCCTGGGACACCCCCCCCCCCTGTAAATACTGACACACTCCCCCCTCCCTGGGACCCCCCCCCCCTGTAAATACTGACACACTCCCCCTCCCTGGGACACCCCCCCCCTGTAAATACTGACACACTCCCCCTCCCTGGACACCCCCCCCCCTGTAAATACTGACACACTCCCCCCCTCCCTGGGACACCCCCCCCCTGTAAATACTGACACATTCCCCCCTCCCTGGGACACCCCCCCCCTGTAAATACTGACACACTCCCCCTCCCTGGGACACCCCCCCTGTAAATACTGACACACTCCCCCTCCCTGGGACACCCCCCCCCTGTAAATACTGACACACTCCCCCCCTCCCTGGGACAGCCCCCTGTAAATACTGACACACTCCCCTCCCTAGGACCCCCCCCTGTAAATACTGACACACTCCCCCTCCCTAGGACCCCCCCTGTAAATACTGACACACTCCCCCCTCCCTGGACACCCCCCCCTGTAAATACTGACACACTCCCCCTCCCTGGGACACCCCCCCCCCTGTAAATACTGACACACTCCCCCCCTCCCTGGGACACCCCCCCCTGTAAATACTGACAAACTCCCCCCTCCCTGGGACACCCCCCCCCTGTAAATACTGACACACTCCCCCTCCCTGGGACACCCCCCCTGTAAATACTGACACACTCCCCCTCCCTGGACACCCCCCCCTGTAAATACTGACACACTCCCCCCCCCTCCCTGGGACAGCCCCCTGTAAATACTGACACACTCCCCCTCCCTGGGACACCCCCCTGTAATACTGACACACTCCCCCTCCCTGGGACACCCCCCTGTAAATACTGACACGCTTCCCCCTCCTAGGACCCCCCCTGTAAATACTGACACACTCCCCCTCCCTAGGACCCCCCCCTGTAAATACTGACACACTCCCCCCCTCCCTGGGACACCCCCCCCCCTGTAAATACTGACACACTCCCCCCTCCCTGGGACACCCCCCCCCCTGTAAATACTGACACACTCCCCCCCTCCCTGGGACACCCCCCCCCCTGTAAATACTGACACACTCCCCCTCCCTGGGACACCCCCCCCCTGTAAATACTGACACACTCCCCCTCCCTGGGACACCCCCTGTAAATACTGACACACTCCCCCCTCCCTGGGACCCCCCCCCCCGGAAATACTGACACACTCCCCCTCCCTGGGACACCCCCCCCCCTGTAAATACTGACACACTCCCCCTCCCTGGGACACCCCCCCCTGTAAATACTGACACACTCCCCCCCTCCCTGGGACACCCCCCCCCCTGTAAATACTGACACATTCCCCCCCTCCCTGGGACACCCCCCACCCCTGTAAATACTGACACACTCCCCCCCCCTCCCTGGGACACCCCCCCCTGTAAATACTGACACACTCCCCCTCCCTGGACACCCCCCCTGTAAATACTGACACACTCCCCCTCCCTGGGACACCCCCCCCTGTAAATACTGACAACACTCCCCCTCCCTGGGACACCCCCCCCCCTGTAAATACTGACACACTCCCCCCACTCCCTGGGACACCCCCCCTGTAAATACTGACACACTCCCCCTCCCTGGGACACCCCCCTGTAAATACTGACACACTCCCCCTCCCTGGACACCCCCCTGTAAATACTGACACACTCCCCTCCCTAGGACCCCCCCTGTAAATACTGACACACTCCCCCTCCCTGGGACACCCCCCCCCTGTAAATACTGACACACTCCCCCTCCCTGGGACACCCCCCCTGTAAATACTGACACACTCCCCCTCCCTGGGACACCCCCCCCCTGTAAATACTGACACACTCCCCCTCCCTGGGACACCCCCCCCCCTGTAAATACTGACACACTCCCCCCTCCCTGGGACACCCCCCCCTGTAAATACTGACACACTCTCCCCCTCCCTGGGACACCCCCCCCTGTAAAATACTGACACACTCCCCCCCCTCCCTGGGACACCCCCCCCCTGTAAATACTGACACACTCCCCCTCCCTGGGACACCCCCCCCCTGTAAATACTGACACACTCCCCCTCCCTGGGACACCCCCCCCTGTAAATACTGACACACTCCCCCTCCCTGGGACACCCCCCCCCTGTAAATACTGACACACTCCCCCACTCCCTGGGACACCCCCCTGTAAATACTGACACTCTCCCCCTCCCTGGGACACCCCCCTGTAAATACTGACACACTCCCCCTCCCTGGGACACCCCCCCTGTAAATACTGACACACTCCCCCTCCCTAGGACCCCCCCCTGTAAATACTGACACACTCCCCCTCCCTGGACACCCCCCCCCCTGTAAATACTGACACACTCCCCTCCCTGGGACACCCCCTGTAAATACTGACACAATCTCCCTCCCTGGGACACCCCCCCCCCTGTAAATACTGACACACTCCCCCCCTCCCTGGGACACCCCCCCCCTGTAAATACTGACACACTCTCCCCCTCCCTGGGACACCCCCCCCCTGTAAATACTGACACACTCCCCCTCCCTGGGACACCCCCCCCCTGTAAATACTGACACACTCCCCCTCCCTGGGACACCCCCCCCTGTAAATACTGACACACTCCCCCTCCCTGGGACAACCCCCTGTAAATACTGACACACTCCCCTCCCTGGGACACCCCCTTGTAAATACTGACACACTCTCCCCCTCCCTGGGACACCCCCCCCCCTGTAAATACTGACACACTCCCCCCTCCCTGGGACACCCCCCCCCCTGTAAATACTGACACACTCCCCCTCCCTGGGACACCCCCCCCCTGTAAATACTGACACACTCCCCCTCCCTGGGACCCCCCCCCTGTAAATACTGACACACTCCCCCTCCCTAGGGACCCCCCCCTGTAAATACTGACACACTCCCCCTCCCTAGGACCCCCCCCTGTAAATACTGACACACTCCCCCTCCCTGGGACACCCCCCCCTGTAAATACTGACACACTCCCCCCTCCCTAGGACCCCCCCTGTAAATACTGACACACTCCCCCCTCCCTGGGACACCCCCCCCCTGTAAATACTGACACACTCCCCCCTCCCTGGACACCCCCCCCCCTGTAAATACTGACACACTCCCCCCTCCCTGGGACCCCCCCCCTGTAAATACTGACACACTCCCCCTCCCTAGGACCCCCCCCTGTAAATACTGACACACTCCCCCTCCCTGGGACACCCCCCCCTGTAAATACTGACACACTCCCCCTCCCTAGGACCCCCCCCTGTAAATACTGACACACTCCCCCCTCCCTGGACAACCCCCCCCTGTAAATACTGACACACTCCCCTCCCTAGGACCCCCCCTGTAAATACTGACACACTCCCCCCTCCCTGGGACACCCCCCCCCCTGTAAATACTGACAAACTCCCCCCTCCCTGGGACACCCCCCCCTGTAAATACTGACACACTCCCCCCTCCCTGGGACACCCCCCCCATGTAAATACTGACACACTCTCCCCTCCCTGGGACACCCCCCCCCTGTAAATACGGACACACTCCCCCTCCCTTGGGACACCCCCCCCCTGTAAATACTGACACACTCCCCCCTCCCTGGGACACCCCCCCTGTAAATACTGACACACTCCCCCCTCCCTGGGCACCCCCCCTGTAAATACTGACACACTCCCCCCCCCTGGGACACCCCCCCCCTGTAAATACTGACACACTCCCCTCCCTGGGACACCCCCCCCCTGTAAATACTGACACACTCCCCCTCCCAGGGACACCCCCCCCCTGTAAATACTGACACACTCCCCCCTCCCTGGGACACCCCCCCCTGTAAATACTGACACACTCCCCCTCCCTGGGACACCCCCCCCCCTGTAAATACTGACACACTCCCCCTCCAGGGACACCCCCCCCCTGTAAATACTGGACACACTCCCCTCCCAGGGACACCCCCCCCCCTGTAAATACTGACACACTCCCCCCTCCCTGGGACACCCCCCCTGTAAATACTGACACACTCCCCCCTCCCTGGGACACCCCCCCCCTGTAAATACTGACACACTCCCCCTCCCTGGGACACCCCCCCCCCTGTAAATACTGACACACTCCCCCCTCCCTGGGACACCCCCCCCCCCCTGTAAATACTGACACACTCCCCTCCCTGGGACACCCCCTGTAAATACTGACCACACTCCCCCCTCCCTGGGACCCCCCCCCCCCCGGAAATACTGACACACTCCCCCTCCCTGGGACACCCCCCCCCCGTAAATACTGACACACTCCCCCCTCCCTGGGACACCCCCCCCTGTAAATACTGACACACTCCCCCCCTCCCTGGGACACCCCCCCCCCTGTAAATACTGACACATTCCCCCCCTCCCTGGGACACCCCCCACCCCTGTAAATACTGACACACTCCCCCCCCCCTCCCTGGGACACCCCCCCTGTAAATACTGACACACTCCCCCTCCCTGGGACACCCCCCCCTGTAAATACTGACACACTCCCCCTCCCTGGGACAACCCCCCCCTGTAAATACTGACACACTCCCCCTCCCTGGGACACCCCCCCCCCTGTAAATACTGACACACTCCCCCCACTCCCTGGGACACCCCCCCTGTAAATACTGACACACTCCCCCTCCCTGGGACACCCCCCTGTAAATACTGACACACTCCCCCTCCCTGGGACACCCCCCCTGTAAATACTGACACACTCCCCCTCCCTGGGACACCCCCCCTGTAAATACTGACACACTCCCCCTCCCTAGGACCCCCCCTGTAAATACTGACACACTCCCCCTCCCTGGGACACCCCCCCCTGTAAATACTGACACACTCCCCCCTCCCTGGGACACCCCCCTGTAAATACTGACACACTCCCCTCCTGGACACCCCCCCCCCTGTAAATACTGACACACTCCCCCCCTCCCTGGGACACCCCCCCCTGTAAATACTGACACACTCTCCCCCTCCCTGGGACACCCCCCCCCTGTAAATACTGACACACTCCCCCCCCTCCCTGGGACACCCCCCCCTGTAAATACTGACACACTCCCCTCCTGGGACACCCCCCCCTGAAATACTGACACACTCCCCCTCCCTGGGACACCCCCCCCCTGTAAATACTGACACACTCCCCCTCCTGGGACACCCCCCCCCCCTGTAAATACTGACACACTCCCCCTCCCTGGGACACCCCCCCCCTGTAAATACTGACACACTCCCCCTCCCTGCCTCCCTGGGACACCCCCCCCCCTGTAAATACTGACACACTCCCCCTCCCTGGACACCCCCCCCCTGTAAATACTGACACACTCCCCCCTCCCTGGGACCCCCCCCCCTGTAAATACTGACACACTCCCCCTCCCTAGGACCCCCCCCCTGTAAATACTGACACACTCCCCCTCCCTAGGACCCCCCCCCTGTAAATACTGACACACTCCCCCTCCCTGGGACACCCCCCCCCTGTAAATACTGACACACTCCCCCTCCCTAGGACCCCCCCCTGTAAATACTGACACACTCCCCCCTCCCTGGGACACCCCCCCCCCTGTAAATACTGACACACTCCCCCTCCCTGGGACACCCCCCCCCCCTGTAAATACTGACACACTCCCCCCCTCCCTGGGACACCCCCCCCCTGTAAATACTGACACACTCCCCCTCCCTGGGACACGCCCCCTGTAAATACTGACACACTCCCCCTCCCTGGGACACCCCCCCCCCTGTAAATACTGACACACTCCCCCTCCCTGGGACACCCCCCCCCTCTGTAAATACTGACACACTCCCCCTCCCTGGGACACCCCCCCCCCCTGTAAATACTGACACACTCCCCCTCCCTGGGACACCCCCCCTGTAAATACTGACACACTCCCCCCCCCCCCTCCCTCGGACCCCCCCCCTGTAAATACTGACACACTCCCCCCCTCCCTGGCACCCCCCCCTGTAAATACTGACACACTCCCCCCTCCCTGGGACACCCCCCCTGTAAATACTGACACACTCCCCCCCCCTCCCTGGGACCCCCCCCCTGTAAATACTGACACACTCCCCCCCCGGGGACACCCCCCTGTAAATACTGACACACTCCCCCTCCCTGGGACCCCCCCTGTAAATACTGACACACTCCCCCTCCCTGGGACACCCCCCCTGTAAATACTGACACACTCCCCCTCCCTGGGACACCCCCCCTGTAAATACTGACACACTCCCCCTCCCTGGACCCCCCCCCCCTGTAAATACTGACACACTCCCCCCTCCCTAGGGACCAAATACTGACACACTCCCCCTCCCTGGGACACCCCCCCCCTGTAAATACTGACACACTCCCCCTCCCTAGGACCCCCCCCTGTAAATACTGACACACTCCCCCCTCCCTGGGACACCCCCCCCCCTGTAAATACTGACACACTCCCCCTCCCTGGGACACCCCCCCCCCTGTAAATACTGACACACTCCCCCTCCCTGGGACACCCCCCCCCCTGTAAATACTGACACACTCCCCCCTCCCTGGGACCCCCCCCCCCCTGTAAATACTGACACACTCCCCCTCCCTGGGACACCCCCCCCCCTGTAAATACTGACACACTCCCCCTCCCTGGGACACCCCCCCCCCCTGTAAATACTGACACACTCCCCCCCTCCCTGGGACACCCCCCCCTGTAAATACTGACACATTCCCCCCCTCCCTGGGACACCCCCCCCCTGTAAATACTGACACACTCCCCCTCCCTGGGACACCCCCCCCTGTAAATACTGACACACTCCCCCTCCCTGGGACACCCCCCCCTGTAAATACTGACACATTCCCCCCCTCCCTGGGACACCCCCCCCCTGTAAATACTGACACACTCCCCCTCCCTGGGACACCCCCCCCCTGTAAATACTGACACACTCCCCCTCCCTGGGACACCCCCCCCCTGTAAATACTGACACACTCCCCCCCCTCCCTGGGACAGCCCCCTGTAAATACTGACACACTCCCCCTCCCTAGGACCCCCCCCTGTAAATACTGACACACTCCCCCTCCCTAGGACCCCCCCTGTAAATACTGACACACTCCCCCCCTCCCTGGGACACCCCCCCCCTGTAAATACTGACACACTCCCCCTCCCTGGGACACCCCCCCCCCTGTAAATACTGACACACTCCCCCCCTCCCTGGGACACCCCCCCCCTGTAAATACTGACAAACTCCCCCCCTCCCTGGGACACCCCCCCCCTGTAAATACTGACACACTCCCCCTCCCTGGGACACCCCCCCCTGTAAATACTGACACACTCCCCCTCCCTGGGACACCCCCCCCTGTAAATACTGACACACTCCCCCCCCCTCCCTGGGACAGCCCCCTGTAAATACTGACACACTCCCCCTCCCTGGGACACCCCCCTGTAAATACTGACACACTCCCCCTCCCTGGGACACCCCCCTGTAAATACTGACACGCTCCCCCTCCCTAGGACCCCCCCCTGTAAATACTGACACACTCCCCCTCCCTAGGACCCCCCCCTGTAAATACTGACACACTCCCCCCCTCCCTGGGACACCCCCCCCCCTGTAAATACTGACACACTCCCCCCTCCCTGGGACACCCCCCCCCTGTAAATACTGACACACTCCCCCCCTCCCTGGGACACCCCCCCCCCCTGTAAATACTGACACACTCCCCCTCCCTGGGACACCCCCCCCCTGTAAATACTGACACACTCCCCCTCCCTGGGACACCCCCCCTGTAAATACTGACACACTCCCCCCTCCCTGGGACCCCCCCCCCCGGAAATACTGACACACTCCCCCTCCCTGGGACACCCCCCCCCCTGTAAATACTGACACACTCCCCCTCCCTGGGACACCCCCCCCTGTAAATACTGACACACTCCCCCCCTCCCTGGGACACCCCCCCCCTGTAAATACTGACACATTCCCCCCCTCCCTGGGACACCCCCCACCCCTGTAAATACTGACACACTCCCCGCCCCCTCCCTGGGACACCCCCCCCTGTAAATACTGACACACTCCCCCTCCCTGGGACACCCCCCCCTGTAAATACTGACACACTCCCCCTCCCTGGGACACCCCCCCCTGTAAATACTGACACACTCCCCCTCCCTGGGACACCCCCCCCCCTGTAAATACTGACACACTCCCCCCACTCCCTGGGACACCCCCCCTGTAAATACTGACACACTCCCCCTCCCTGGGACACCCCCCCTGTAAATACTGACACACTCCCCCTCCCTGGGACACCCCCCCCTGTAAATACTGACACACTCCCCCTCCCTAGGACCCCCCCTGTAAATACTGACACACTCCCCCTCCCTGGGACACCCCCCCCCTGTAAATACTGACACACTCCCCCTCCCTGGGACACCCCCCCTGTAAATACTGACACACTCCCCCTCCCTGGGACACCCCCCCCCTGTAAATACTGACACACCCCCCCTCCCTGGGACACCCCCCCCCCTGTAAATACTGACACACTCCCCCCCTCCCTGGGACACCCCCCCCCTGTAAATACTGACACACTCTCCCCCTCCCTGGGACACCCCCCCCCCTGTAAATACTGACACACTCCCCCCCCCTCCTGGGACACCCCCCCCTGTAAATACTGACACACTCCCCCTCCCTGGGACACCCCCCCCTGTAAATACTGACACACTCCCCCTCCCTGGGACACCCCCCCCTGTAAATACTGACACACTCCCCCTCCCTGGGACACCCCCCCCCTGTAAATACTGACACACTCCCCCCACTCCCTGGGACACCCCCCCTGTAAATACTGACACTCTCCCCCTCCCTGGGACACCCCCCTGTAAATACTGACACACTCCCCCTCCCTGGGACACCCCCCTGTAAATACTGACACACTCCCCCTCCCTAGGACCCCCCCCTGTAAATACTGACACACTCCCCCTCCCTGGGACACCCCCCCCCTGTAAATACTGACACACTCCCCCTCCCTGGGACACCCCCCCTGTAAATACTGACACACTCCCCCTCCCTGGGACACCCCCCCCCCTGTAAATACTGACACACTCCCCCCCTCCCTGGGACACCCCCCCCCTGTAAATACTGACACACTCTCCCCCTCCCTGGGACACCCCCCCCCTGTAAATACTGACACACTCCCCCTCCCTGGGACACCCCCCCCCTGTAAATACTGACACACTCCCCCTCCCTGGGACACCCCCCCCTGTAAATACTGACACACTCCCCCCTCCCTGGGACACCCCCCCCTGTAAATACTGACACACTCCCCCTCCCTGGGACACCCCCCCCTGTAAATACTGACACACTCCCCCCTCCCTGGGACACCCCCCCCTGTAAATACTGACACACTCCCCCTCCCTGGGACACCCCCCCCCTGTAAATACTGACACACTCCCCCTCCCTGGGACACCCCCCCCTGTAAATACTGACACACTCCCCCTCCCTGGGACCCCCCCCCTGTAAATACTGACACACTCCCCCTCCCTGGACACCCCCCCCCTGTAAATACTGACACACTCCCCCTCCCTAGGACCCCCCCCCTGTAAATACTGACACACTCCCCCTCCCTGGGACACCCCCCCCCTGTAAATACTGACACACTCCCCCTCCCTAGGACCCCCCCCCTGTAAATACTGACACACTCCCCCCTCCCTGGGACACCCCCCCCCTGTAAATACTGACACACTCCCCCCTCCCTGGGACACCCCCCCCCTGTAAATACTGACACACTCCCCC